>NC_142105.1:21470000-21772500 GCF_056152115.1 Neolamprologus brichardi
GAAGAGAAAGAAACGAGGAGAAGGTTGGAGGGGAGGGGGCTGCAATTTTCTGGTTGTCGCGCCTCCAGCATATATCCTGGCCCCGGCACATTAACTTTTAAAAAGGGTTTTGTAGGACTGTAGGTGTCTACATCACACACACACACACACACACACACATATATATATATATATATATATATATATATATAAAGACTGCCTGGAGTCACACACTCATACACTCAGGGAGGAAAAAAGAATAGAGACAGAGAGAGGAGGGAAAGGGTGGTAAGCGGTGGAAAATGAGTGCGGAGAAGCTGCGTTAGGATAAATGTTTGATGTGGGAAATTCCACTCGGCGGTTTTCACCTGAGCAATGATGTTCTACATTTATCACACAAAGTGGATACAGGGCTATTCACTCGGATCATTACCAGGGTTAATACAGGGCAGGAGACGGGTGTGTCCCGGCTGACGAGGAGAGTTGTATAGCCGTCAACCTGATGATATGTTGTGTTAAATGAGATTGATGCGTGATCATGTGCGGCGGGTTCGTGATCCATCAGCGACTGAGGAGAGAGAGAGTGAGTGAGAAGATGTGGAAGATAGTTGACTGATAGAGAGATATAGGCTCATGTTTTATTCACAGATAACAGTATCTTCCCTCTGCTCTCCCAAACTGCCCAGCTAGTAACAAAGTGCCGGGATGGGCCCATTTCTCTTCCTCTCCCTTCCTCTGTCTACCCCTTTCCTCTCCCTCACACTCTCTCTGTTCTGCATTCACAGCATAATGCAAGGAGTGAAATGTAATAAAAGTGACTGAACTCTTTGAGCCGCCACACTTGTGATCAATCCCCCTTCCTCTGTCTGCGCTTGATTGCAGGAGGTGATTTTAAAGAGAGCGGCAGATCTGGTGGAGGCCTTGTACGGGATGCCTCACAATAACCAGGTAAACTCTCTCTTACCCACACACACAGACAAAAACACAAACAGCAATATCTCTTATTAGACATTATTATGTTTGTGGTTCGGGCCAAGTGGCAGCATCAAAGGCGCTTATCTCTGCTGGCGATGTAGCACCCTGCCGTGTTCGCGCAAGATCTGGGACCCACAAACATGCACGCTAGACTATGTTAGAGCTTTTTATCAATGCAGAGGGTGGAGATGAGATTAGAGGGAACGCAGAAGGCAGTTGAAGAGGAGGAGTGGGATTAAGGCTCGAGTCTGAAGGAGGAAGAATGGAAACGCAAAACAGGGAGGAAGAGGCAGGCTAAAGATCTGATGAGTCTGTTTAATGAGCCTTTCCTCCATTTACTGAACCAATCCCACCACTCCCAGCGACAACTGATAAAAACCACTCAGCTCTGCTAGATTTACACGTGTAGTATCTTGAGTGGAGATCTAGCATTCTTATCAGGCTATAAAGTCAACATCAAGGGTATATTTTCCCACTTCTCTTCTCTTCTCTTCTCTTCTCTGTTACTGACCACCACTCTTTTATTTTTTGTTCCTTTCTCATCGTCAGGAGATGATTCTGAAACGAGCAGCGGATATCGCGGAGGCCCTCTATACAACAGTCCCAAGAGGGCACAACCAGCTAGCCAGTCTTGGCAGCAGCTCTGTTCATGCTGGCATGATGGCAGTAAACTCCTTCACCGGGTCAGAGGTGGCACAAACAGCCAATCAGGGTGAGCAAACGCAACAGGAAACAATTCTGGCCTATTGTCATGGGAAAAGGAAAAGGAAAAAATGTTTATTTGCTGGGGAGGGGGGCAACTGGCATTTTATTTTTCATGTGGGAAATTTAGAGATAGTGATTTAAGAGCATGGAGCAAATAAGAAAGTGTGAAAAAGGAGGACAGGAGGAGGAGAGGTGACAGTAAGAAACGGGGAAAACTTGAAAGAAAGATGGTGAGAGAGTGAAGAATGGAGAAAAAGAAAGCCGTGGATGGAGTACGATGGAGAAATATGAGTGGGTCCTAGGGGTGTGTATATTAGACTGGGGTCGGCCCCTGTCTGACAGAGAGAGATGTGGGTGCAGTCAGTGGTGATTCATCACATGTATCGGGGGAACCAGAGGAGAGTGGATGGACCAGCCTCTGGATGCATCTCAATAATTCCAATGAGCTTCCTCTGCCCTTCATTTTCATCCGGAAACATTTTTAAACTATCGTTTGTTTCACCCTCATATTAGATGAAAATGTAAACTTAATCAGGGAGGAGCAGAGTGGTGAAGAAGTGAGACAACACTTGTGATGAGTAGCCTTTGTTACACTAGAGCAGGGGTGTCAAACATAAAGCCCGGGAGCCAGAATCACCTCAGCGAAATCGGTTTTGACATCCCCACACTAGAGAGTGGAAATTCCAGATGTTCAGTTCCAGCCATTTTTTCCCTCACCTATGTTATCATGTTGTATATTGTATAGATATTGTGTAGGCTCACTTTGTGTCTTCAAAGCAGCTCTGACCCATGGGTGCCCTGTAGTGTCTGGTACTGGGATGTTGGCAGTTTGTGATGTGGAGTGATGCATCCATGAACAGATTGGGCACCATTCATGTGCAGGCAGGGCACACCGTCCTGCAGGGCAATGTGCAGGTGGGCGTTACCATGTCACATGAATGGCAGTACCCGAGGCTTCACAGCAAAACACTGCAGTGAAACAATGATTTTCACTTTGCCCGTCAGCGGTTTTAGTGTTGTAGCTGATCAGTGTGTATTTATAGTCTTCCATTTTACATTGTTCTTCTGTTCACTGCCCCTGTAAAGCATGAAAGGTCCTGTCAGAAATACTAGCTTCATTCTTTGTAAATTACAAGAGAGCCGCCAAGGCCTTTTACCGTTAATTGCCTTATCAATATATCTAATTCTGAAGAGGAGCCAGCAGGGTGATAGTCCTCTTCTTTCAAGCGTGGGGGGGGCTGCATCTAGATCCCTCTCATATCATTCTTACTCCACTCTGTTCATTGCTTTTTTTTCTCTCCCATATGCTGTCTAAGATTTTTCTAAGAAAAAGCAAAACATTTCTTCTGGCTTGTAATGCTATGTCCATTAGTATGAAAAAAGGAGCATTTAGCAGCAGCTGCATGTAGGCTTTCTTGTTTTGGTATGTCTGCCATCTGCTATACCTCTAACACTCTCTCCATCTCCCTTTCTTTCTCTGTCTTTAGGTTTCAGTAGGAGTACAAGCAGTGTGTCCCCTCATGGTTATGTCCCCAGCTCTACTCCCCAGCAGAGTAGCTACAGCTCTGTCTCCACTAGCATGAATGGCTACGCTAACTCTGGCATGGCAACCTTGGGCACCTCGCCCAACTTCCTCAATGGATCTGCAGGCAACTCGCCCTATGCTAGTGAGTAAATACAGTGCATACTAGAGCTGAAAGTTTGGGTTGGGATCAGCATTTTGTAAATGACAGAAGACATCTCTGAGAGGAACAGAGAAGCACGGCAGGAAACAAGAATCGACACGACAGGAGAAAGTATTTCAGTTCAGCTGGCTCATCTGTTTCTTTAAGAGCAGAGTCAAACACAAATCCCCGCTTTATTGGCCAGGGGAGGAGATCACCTAGCACGTCCCAACACCTCCTCGACACACACGCGCGCACACACACACACACACACACCACCTCTGCTCACACACACTCACCCTCTACATTAAAGACTCTTGATTAAATCAATAAACTAATTGCTAGAGAAGCAATTCCATTTCAGCTCTTTGATTCCTGGGTGTTAACAAGTATTTTAACAGGCTCATCGGCCCCACACAGACACTTTCAATCAATGGCCCCTCGGCCTGCCTTTGTAGGTCCAATTTTCATTAATTGATTAGTTAGGCCCCTTCATAAATGGATTATGACTTTATTGCAAGGATTTGTCAGGAAGAGCCATAAAAGCTAAGTGTTGGATAATAACAACAATAAAGGCAGAGGCAGATATCACAGGGCAGGTGAAATACGGCTCAGCTGATTGTAAAATCACTGAAGGGGGAAATGCTCTTAGTGTATTAGCAGACAAAAGACAAACCCGGGAGAAGTGGATGGATGGGATGATGTCAGAGGACATGATTTGGATTGTGAAGAGTTGGGTCATTTGGCTGTGTGTGCCTCTCATGAGGGTGAATTACAGTGGCCACAGTAAATCCAGCTAACGGCTATCTTGTACAAAGCTTTTGATTTCATTTCTGAAGCACTGAGAATCTCTTTTAGATATGAATATGTTCAAAAAGTTTCTCTATCTTACATTTGAAATCTTCAATCCACCGTTCCAGAGGGGATGTCCCAAAAGTACAAATCCACATCTAGCCCTTAAATTACATGACATATGGTTAACAACTGTTTGGAGTGCTTTTAAGGTGGTGAATGATGCCTAATGTGCAGTTAAAATGCAAAGAGCCAGTGGGCAAGCATATTGCTTATGTATTCTAATTTTTTAAAACCTTGTTAGTTAAAACCTCTAGCATAAATATCTGTGATAAAGTAGATGTGTGGGAGCTTTGTTTGTAAGTTGCCCTGAAAACAAATTACAGGTTGCAGCACCTAAAGTTGCTGAGGAGATGTTTATCACCCCCTGAGCACAGGATGAGTCATCAAAACAGATTGATCAGAAGGGGGGAAAAACGACCTCAGGCCATTTTCAGCATTTTCCAACTAAACATATTTTTGTGTAAGATATGGAAAATCTCGTTGCCAAATAATTGCTTAACAGCAGAACAGGTAGCAAAACAAGTCTGAGCCAGTTGATCTGAGACCAACATGTCACCCCTCCTGCCATCATCCATTGACCAGTCCCCTTCTGTTCGTCCCGTCTGCCTGTCCTCTGCCCTCGGCCCTCTCTCTAACCCCCTTTCTGCCATCGCCGTCCCTTCCTGTCCTTCTTCCCTGACATACACCTATGACGCCCCTTCCTAAAACACCCTCTCCTACCCGTCTCTCTCTCTTTCCCTCAGTTGTCCCGTCCAGCCCGACGATGGCGTCGTCGACCAGCCTGCCCTCCAACTGCAGCAGCTCCTCCGGCATCTTCTCCTTCTCTCCAGCTAACATGGTGTCTGCAGCCGTCAAGCAGAAGAGCGCATTTGCCCCCGTTGTCCGACCCCAGAATTCCCCTCCTCCCACGTGCACCAGCGCTAATGCTAACAGCCTGCAAGGTAAGCCGCTAAATAGCCTCACGCTAACTTGCTGATGAATTTGAAATTTGCAGTATGAGCACAGTAAAAAGTTTTAGTAAAAATATTTGCTAGGAATTGTTCACCCTCAAGCTTTAATCCTGCTTTTCCTCACCTCTTATGATAACGTCTCACTTTTACTCCTTCGATTTTCCTTTTTCTTCCTCCACTCCTTTTTTCCCCCCTTTCTTGGCCCTCCCTCCACTCTCCTTCCTCACCATAGATCAGTCTTTTGTGGACTCTAGCAAGTACTCATCAGCCAGCTCTCTGCAGGGCCTGGCCTTCTCCTGAAGTATGTTACTCCTCGCTTTCATTTTTCTCTTTCTCCGTTTTGGCTTTCCACTCCACGCTATCCCAGACCGCTCATTTGCACCATCCTGCCCTGCCCTTCCTTCTCGTTTCTGTTTTTATTTGTCACTCTTGACTTGTCAGATAGTCATCATGCTACCCCATATGTGTTATATTTCCTGTTTTCACTTCCTGCTTCCTGCCCGTCCTCTAGTTGGTGCGTCTGCGGGGGGAGGGTGTGAAGGGAGGTCGTTATGCCACCACGGGTCACTCTGTTCTCTCATTTCCATCGAATGCGGCACGGGGTCTGTTCGTCTGGGCAGGATGTTGTATGGTGCTGAGATCCTGAGAGAGAGAAATGATGGATGGGAATCTTTATCAGAGCCCCAAGCTAAGCACTTCCTCACTTCCTTCGTCGGCGTTGATGAGCTCTGACCACTGTGACCTAAGGGCCAATGGCCACTATGCTCTGATCACACTGACACGCGCACACACACACACATGCACATGCCATTCTGTTAATCCCAACAAGCGGGAGACACTTAGGAAATAACCTGGGAATTAGTGGATTGAAGAGTGGGGGAAATCAATAAGGAGCCAATATGTTATATGAAAAATTTCTATCTGTGATGGTTTCTGTGTAAGAAAAAAAACAGGATAGAGGGAAGGAGTGATGGGGGGAGGTGGCTTGTGGGGAGGCGGAGGTGCAGGAGTTGGTGCTATAGGGAGGTAAAGATGTGAGTATATCTCGTGGATTTCATTTCCATGTTTGAGCCTAATTTTCATCACCTCTGTCACTCCGCATCAGTTCATTCTCTCCCCACCCCTCTTGTTTGAGTCATTCTCCATAATGCACATAATAGGCTTGCACCATGTAGCTGTTAACAATTAACAGCGGCAGCTCTTGCATGAAGCTGTTCAGGAGGCCTGTGAGAAGCTGAACAATGTTGTCGATGCGCGGCCAAGTCAACGGCAGCGGCGGAGGGAAATGTTTTGATTCCTGGGGCCTCGGAATGAAGAGATAATGAGGGAGAGTCATCTTTGTTCGCCAGATGCTGGAGCACATTGCTGTTATGTGACTGTTGTGATGACAGATGAAACCCAGCAATCACATGACTGACCTTTCTCTCTCTTTCTTTACCCCTCAATCTCCCATTCACTCCTTCTACCTCCCCCTCTTTTCCCACAAAGCAGCGATTCCCGGGATGATCGTTCCACCCATGTAGAAGATCTGGGATAGCTGGAGATTTGGGAATGTTGAGAGGGAAAAAAAAGACAGTAGCGGAGTCTGGTGAGTCTCTGTTATGCTGCAGAGCTAAACTGAAGGAAGTCAAGATAAAGACGCAGGACTCTGTTAAACTCAGGCCTTTCCATTGGGATTTCATCTGAAGGCGATAGGAGAGAAAGAAAAAGGGGACAATATGAACCTTTTGTGATGTTATTTCCCTCTTGGTTGAAATAGTGTAGCTTCTCTGACACCATGTTGGATGGAGTGTATAGAGACTGATAGTTTGCCCACAGTGTGACACTGACCTCATGAAAAGAGCATTTATTTATCTTTGTGTTTATGCCTGTAAGGTTTGGGTTTGATTACTGGAGGCACCCACGCCGCCTTGCAATCCATAACTCGCACAAACAACAGTGAAGCGTTGGTTTGGCCATGAAGTTTACAATAACTTCTGTCACAAATAAAGGAGCTTTCCTTAGCGTTTCCATCTCTGTAAAACCGCAGAGCGACACAGTGGCCAAATGGAGAAGGAAAAAAAAAATTTCAGCAACACAGAAAAAAATAGAAAATCAACCATTGATTTTGCTGCTAATTTTCCAATAAATCTTAAAAATTGTCTAGCAAAACTGCCCTAAGCTGTTTAAACATCACGCCTTGCTTTTCTTTTCTTTTTCTTTTTTTTAAATCTCTCTCTCATTTTGGTTGGTTTGTTTGAATTTTAATAAAACTGTGAGGATAGAGCTGTTTGCAATATGCTTTTTCTGCTTGACATGTGAAGACAAGGTGACGATGAGAATTTAGCCAAAACTGACGAGGTTTTTAGTGAAGACTTGAAAAGCCAGAGGATGTGTGTGCGTCCAGCCAGCACTGTAACTGAAGGAGCCTAGCAAATATCAAATTAGAATAAATGCGTGATATATGTGATATATTTTTGTATATAAAAAAAATGTTCATTTTGGGGTTTTTTTTCACTTCTTTACTCTTTTTTTTTTGCGATAGCTCTAGTTTGAAATGTAAACATTAAATGTCTTAAGGCAGCTTCTCAGTACAGAAGATAGATTTACTGCGTCTTGTCAATATCTCATTTGCTAAACATGAGAAACATGGGTTTGGATACAAAAAGGGGATCCCTGTAAAATACCCTATAAATAATGTATTTATCCCTTGTATTTGTACATTGACTCTCACCCTCGTTTAGTTGTGTTGTGTAAGTTTAATACAGTAAGTGAACACTTTTCGCAGTGTTTTGTTTCATTATTTGCTGTTGTCTCTCACTATTTAAATGTGACTTTTTTTTAATCTTTGTTCCTTTTTGTTTTTTGTATGTTGTTTTGCATCAGTATGCCATGCTTCTGTTTGTTGATTCAAAACATGCCATTGTCTATTTTTGTATTATTTGTAAGTTAATAAAAAAATCTTTTTTTTTCCTTATGAAAATGTTTATTGTACGGCAAAAAAAAGTAGCATCCTATTCAGAGTATTTCGTTGAAGTAGATTTTTTAAGAATATAAACACACATTAATATATACTGTAAATCTATATCTTTTTGTTTGAACTCTGAGGCTTTCAGATTGATACTGTTCTTGAACTGATAATATGCATGGGTTCTTCTCTTGAGTGACTCTTTCTTTTTGTGTGTGGAAAACCAAGAGAACAAACAAATTGCTCTGTTTTTCTTTCTTTGTGTTCCTCTTTTTCGCCTCCCTCCTCTTCCTCCTCCTCCTCTGTTCTTCCCTATGTTATTTATGCCTGCTTACATACTGTATCTATATACTCTTTCTTTTATTTCTGTCACTGTAATCTTTACCAGCAGTCTAGATGCCTTAACAATGCAAACCCATTCTTCATTCAATCATGTGTACAGTTTTTCTACCCTCACCACAATTGTCTGTTGCCACAGAGGAATTCATGAGAACTTGGGGACAAAGCACAAACCCACTCTGTTTGGTGGTAAAGCCAGACTAGAATACAAAGAGCCATAATTCAACAATCACACACACACACACACCCCGATGTACTATAATACTGCAGCAATGGCACGCTTTGAAGGACAAGTCGGAGCGGCCTTTCTCAGCTGTGCTTCCTGCACGTTCGGAGAAACACTTTTTGTAGCAATTATGTAGCTTTTTTTTAATGATTTTGACAGCATGATAGTAACATTTCTCATCAACCACAGGATCACAACAGTACGACAACACATGGCTGTTTTTATTGTAGTACAGAGGGGCGCACAGTGAAGACAAGCGCTGCCACAGCACAATTTTAATCTCTACACGGAGTCGTAGGTCTGACTCCAGTATCCGACAGTCAACCCCCCCAGTCCTTCTCCGTCTGTATTGGCCTTTGGACAATACAGCTTCATTTCAAGCTAAACAAGACTAAAAAGAACATGTGATGAACCACAAAAGGGAGCTCCTTGGCCCATCAGACATTTCTGTAGTCTTTTTTTTTTTCTTTTTTTCGTGTCTGCCGTGTGTCTTCAAGCTGTTGCTGGACAGAGAATAGGGCTTTTTCTCTCTCTGCTTTTTCTTTTCTAGAGCCTGGTTTTGTTAAGGGGGTAGAAAGGACCGTTTTAACAGAGGCGCCTGCTGACAGACGAGTGTTTTTCAGGCACTTGTGTGCCTGTGCCGGTCTGGGCCAGGGCGGGAGGGGCCGCAGCATATCTGTTTCAAATGAACTACAGAGGTCTGTTGTCATACAATGGCATCTTTGTAAGCAAAAGTTCCATCCCAAATATGAGTATCAGTAATGGGTGACAAAGTTTTTGTATTTAGGTAACAAACAACAAAAAAAGAAGAAGATGCAAACCAAATAGCTGGTGTCTATTTTTTCCTCTGTTTGTCTTTGACTGCAAATACACTGAACAGCTCTATGATATAAGGGAAGAAAAAAAATCTACTGTATAGATTGTTATTGTTTTTGATGAAAATTGAGCTGTAAGATAACTTTTGGAATCTCACAATGTTGAATTAAAGTTACCTCTTGTCTGTGACTTTGTCAGGTGTCCTTTTATTTCGAAATATGCCTCATTCCTGATTTATTTTATGTTACCGGTTTTCTCTGGGTTTTTTTTTTTTTTTTTGACTGAATATGCCTTCTCCAATTAGCTGACAGGCAGCTGACTAAGAATAGAGGAGGAACGGCGACGGCTTATTCCACAGGTCAGAAACAGGCCTGCATCCTTTCCCCTGCTCGGCTCCTTTCTCTAATGAATCTAATTCATTAATGCATTACTGATGGCATGGTGAACATGGTTAGCCTGACAAGTTTCCTCCTAAACATATTAGTTAATGATGATTCCAAGGTTATTAATTGCAAAGGCACCAGCCCACCATAATTGAGTCATCATTTGCATACCCGGTCATCAGCAGAAAATTAATTTCTTTTTTATTTTTTGCATATCTAATTTAGAAGGCTGCGATTGGATTAGCTCGTGAAAACAGCGGATCCCAGGATTCTGCTGACCTCAAAGTATTCCAGGGTCTCCTCGGTAACTGGAGGCTTCCGCAACACCAAGGGGGGAAAGCAAGACGACCTGGAAGTACTGATGAAATAAGGGCTCGTAAACACTGCGTGTGCGTGTGTGTGTTTGCCTCCCTAATTGCCTAAAGGTTCATAACAACACACAGTCTTTTTTTCCTCTCTCTACTAAGTCTAATAACAGAGTTGATAGTTTGCTGACAAACAGTAAAGTGGGTGGCGGCGTGCATGATTTAGCAGTAAGAGGTGGGATATTGAATTATGGAGGTTGCACACTTAGTCCCGAGGAAAATGAGTCCTGGAGCCTAATGTTTTTGATTAGCAAGCCGAGCACCAATGCCGCGTTGCGCCGAGGGATTCAGCTTCCCCTAAATGTAGCTTGCAGTGCAGCACATATACGCACCTACACACACTGAAACACGCACACACTCATAAATCATAAATACACATAGACAAAAGGTGAACGCATTTTGCTCTTTATTTCCAGCTGCTTTTCAGGCCCCAGATAGACTGGTCAGTGTGGGAGGAGGACAATAGGAGTGGGAGGCCGAGGGCAGCGTGGAGCCAGCAGACCTCAGCCCTCTGGAGACGTAACATTAAAGACGCTATTCCTGGAGAACTACTCCAGTGGATAGAGCTGGCAGAGCCCTCGCACATCAAGAGAGGTGCTGTTCAGGAGCTTCTGTGCTACTAGTACCCTAATGAAATATATTAATGCACACATTCCTCGCTCTCCTACTCCACCTCCTTCTTTTTTCCTCATTCTCCTCCCTGCATGGACACATGAAGGGAGGAAGAGCGGAGAGATGTATTTGAAAGAAAAAAAGGAGTCCCCATGGGGATCTCGGATAAAGAAGAGGAAAGGAAAGAAATGGAAAGGAGAGAGGATGGGAGTGTGTGAGTGTGTGTGTAGGGGGATATTCAGAATGGAGGCAAGGCTTAGACAGCGAACAAAATACAAGGAGAGGAGGGATGAATATTAATAATATTCTGTGTTGGAAAATAGTCACAATGGACATCATTGAAAGACGCAGAGAGGCAACGGGAAGCGAGATCCATCCCCGGCCTTACTTACTGAGCGCGTGCACACCTTCCCGCATGCGCACGAACACGCCTGCCAGTTAGACGGAGCATATTTGAGCACACCTCGAACAAGTGTGTACTCACAGTCGGGTTTTGCGTGCCCGCTTGCGAGGGTGTGTGGTCGTTTCCCACAGTAATTATCCCGATGACTGTGGGTGTCTGTCTATGATCTGTGTGGTACCTGTCAGAGGGAGCCCAGCAGAGCCCGTGCTTTATATTCCCTGTAATTGCTGCTGCTAATTTACTGTGCGTTGGCCTAATGAGTAGGGAGGTGAGGGGCTGGGGTATGTAATGGATGTTAGAGAGATAGAGATAGAGAGATGGATTTCACTACTGGCAGCACACAGAGAGGGAAGAGGGGAGGAGGCCGGCGAACTGTGTGTGTTAAGCAAGCATGTAGAACACTTATCTTTATTGTTCTACTAAAATGAAAAAAAGCAAAAAAAAAAAGCAAAAAAACAAAAACAAAAGATAAGCTATTTGCCCCTCCACCACCACCCTCCTCCTCCTGCTTTCCCTCTCCCTCTTTCTCCCCCCTCCAGCCTCCCCTCCTCAGCTGACGGTACAGTGGCGACTACAGCGAGCGCATTAGACGAGCTTTTTGTTATGTTGATTAATGATAAAAGCAAATCCATAAATAATATAGATTATTTATTCCATTTATTCACATGCTAATTAGAGCTAGAAACAGATACCTCAGAGAGATGGCCCTTTTTTTTTTTTGTACACCCCCCTCATCTGTTCCGGTGCAGTCAGATAGATAGACCAGCTGACATTCACCCACACGCATAGACAGTCACACGTTAATGTCATTCACACTTTGAAGCACCAATGGTATCTTGTGATGGGGACACGTCCACCCTTCATTTCTCCCTAATGAGGTCATGATAGAGGCCAGCGGTTTCGGCACGCCGCACACACCCCTCTGTTTTTCCAGGCGCACACATTCGGCGAGCGCTGGATTGACAGGGTCGTCTTTGATTGATGCACCGCGGCTCTTCCACATGTTCTACAGCTCACTCATTTAATTATGTTTCCTAAGCATCATTAAGTACCATTATATTCTATCATATTGTAATGAGAGAGGTGGCCAGTCACAGGACAAGCTAATTGGTGATTAATGTTGTGTATCAGTGAGAGACGAACGCAAGATTGGCCGTTTAATGACAAAACACTGTATTTAAGTGCTGAATGTGTAAAAAAACACAAACAGAGAGGGGAAATTAGAGAGAGTGTGATTGAAATCAAAACAGATATGGCCTCTTAGAGGTCTAATCTCTCACCTTTCCCTTCACACACACTCAAACACACACCTCCCTCCCTTCCCTCCTACCTTAAACACACACACACACACAAACTTCCTGCATTATTCTGAATTGTTCACCTCTTAGCTGCATTAAGGACACTTACTCAGGTAATGCTGGAGCCTGTCTCTGCAGACATAACTTACCTGCTCCTTGAGATTAACCGCTAACTCAGTATTGATGCACTGGCTGCATCACAGGTACACACACACACACACAGAACACACAGATACAAACATCCTCATCTGGTATTGATACGCCGCGCGGCTGTAGGTGTTTCCATTTAAGGTCAGTCGATTGCCTTAAGTATGTAATGTTAGGAGGGGGGTCCGTAAACATGTCAAATTAGCAGTAATGAATGACCAGGCACTGGCAGGGGGAACTGTCAGGGTGCACGGCCAGGACAATACATTACCCTGAGTTATCCTAGTCTGTCCTCATTGTAACACACCCACAGTGACTGAGCAGACACGGGGTGTAAACTAGTGGGACCCATTCAGCGGTCACACACTCCGCTTTAATGGTCCGTGTGGCTGATTGGTGCCCAGGAGATGAAAAAGACTCGAAACAAGAAGTAGACACGTCACCAGAGCACGGAAAGTTCAGGGTAAAATATTCTCAAAGCAAAGTTTAAAGATTGATGGACACAACCAGGAAGGTAGAAGGGAAAAAAAATGCATGAAAATAGATAGAGAGATAGATAGAGGACTAAGCTAGAGGGAGAGAAAACAAACTGTGGTATTTATTTTTTCTTCTCAGTGTTGAAACAGGAAAAGGACCTCTGGTTTAATAAACCATGAATCCTTTCACAGAGGGTTTGTATGTTATTCTTCGGAGGAACAGATACGTGAGGAGGAGAGGAGAGCGAAAGAGAAGCAGGGAGCAGCAGGGGGGGAAAAAGAGAAAAAAAAGATGCTCTGCAGCCATATGAAATTTGCTCTCCCCACTTTACCAACACACACACTTATACATCCACTCTTCAGCCCACTTCCAGGCTGTATGTTAGTTTTGGGTAAGACGTGTGGGATGAGGAGGGAGGGATACACATCCTTTCCCCCTCCTCCTCCTCCTCGGACTGGAACTGAAGAAGCATAAATGAGAAGTAGAAGATATACTTTCCATCTGTAAACACTTAAATTCCTCTCTCTTCTTCCTCTCTGCATTGTGAAAACGACCTTCTAACATATCCTGTCCACACGGAAAATCATCTGTTCACCACAGCAAAGCGCTCGCACCAGTATGTGGCACATACGCACAACAAGACTGTCCACTTGAATTTCTGAGCTTGTCCCAACTATATGCACAGTACTGTGGCAATGGTGATAAATAAACATGTACACAAGCGTGAACCTACTGTTTCTGTATGTTGTCTCCTCGCCTCCCACACTCCTCTCCACGTCTTCTCTCTCTCCCTCCCCTTCCTGTAACAAAGGTTACATTGATCATGTTTCTAAAAGAGTCTCTGTATTTCCACATGGCCCAGCCTCTGATATGTTTTTCTTGGCAGGTCCGACTTCTACTTTTGTCATTCACTCAGCATATTTTAACAAATTAGAAACATTAGAAACCGGGATCGCGGCAATGTTTTGGTTTGGTTTCGAAACTCTTACAGTCCCCACAATTATATTTCAAAACACGGCCGAATTGTTTGACAGCCTGAGCGGAATAAAACCCCTAAAACAACTTATTCATTAGAAACACATGCTCTCGCAATTACAGCTTAGCATTATGTTAATGTGTGTTTGCACTGGTTCATTTGTTGTCGTGTGAAAGGCTACGTCGCCAGAGTGCGAGCTCGGGTTCGAATGTGTGCCTGCGTACACGCGCGTGCCCTCTTGCGCGATTGCGTGCCGCATGTGTGTGCGTGCGCGTGTTTAAGGGACAAAGGGACACAGTGCTCCACATAACAGCATTACAGATGGCTGTTGTGAGTGGTTGTGACAGTGAAAGCGAGTGAGTTCCCACTCCATACAGATGTACTCTGAGTGACCTTACAAACACAGTGGAACTAAAACAGGCCCCCTACCTCTCGCTCTCACTCTGGCACACACTGTCAATTCTCACTCAGCCCTTGCGGGGCACTAAAAGTTGTTTCCTGAGCCAGGAATACATCAAGGGCCAAGAATATATAAGCAGGGAGCAGGAGAGATGCATAGCTAGGGTCCAGGAAAGCATAACTTGGACTAAGTAAATATTGGACTGAAGGATTAGTAGCTTTTGCCACCTATAAAAGCAAGGCTGCTATGCCAGGCTAAGTTAACGACCACACGCTCTGACTTTACCGTGGATTGTTTTACCAAGGAGCTGCTGTGGACAAAGAGGACATTTCAACAAGATCACGTTATGGAGGAAAAGAGGAAAACAAGAAATGACTTCAACAATCGCCCCCTTCCTTTCACTGACTTTGAGACAATTCAAAAACGACTCGAGTCAGGAGAGGGGTGATCTTTATATTTCACTTTGTGAAAAGCCCAGGTCCACCACTGTTGCTGCTACTTTTAATTTTCTTTTGGATCCTCCTCTCAAGTAAGAGAAAAATATAGCAACATTATTTCCAATGATTACAACAGGTATACGTAAAAGTTAAAATGGTGCTTTTCCATTTTTAATGTGTGTTCAGAGGTCTTGTGGAATACTTCTACATATTGGTTGGGGGAAAAAAAAAAAAAAAATATATATATATATATATATATATATATATCATTTGGTATTTTTTGACAGAGCTGCTTAAACTTTGATAAATTCCCAAGCTTCTCAAATGTGAAAATGAAAAGATCAAAAATCAGGGGATGTGTAGAAAGAAGGCTGCTTACGAGATTTAGCTAGCACCTTGAGGCTACATTCAGATCGGTTAACACTCACTCGTCGTCTCTGGTTTCTTCCGTGTTTTGGGAACATCTCCCAGTGCCCTTTCATTTTGCTCTTTCTTCTGGAAAACTCGCTCAGTTTGCATGACCCCTCAAACTCTATTATGAACAGACCGTTTAGATGCAAAACAAAATAGCTTGCTATCTTAGCTTTTATTTTCACCACTTTTTCTCCTTGCAGCAAAGACAGCAAAGATTAAAGAGCAAGATTTTAAAACACCAAAATAAATAATGGAGTTGTCTAATGTTTGAAACGGAGTTGCACTCTTTGGTAAAGTTTGGTAAAGGAAAGAGTTTTCTAAAATAATAACTTTTTTTAAAGAAAGAAAAAACTGCAGCTACCACTAAAATATTAAAACAAACAGTTATCCTGAGACATGGACAAACAGCACTGGTATCAGGTACTACGACCAAATTTAAAACTTGTTTTTTTAAGATAGAAAATTTATTTTACTTACCCAGACTGCACCCTCCGTCACCATAATGTCAGCGTTACAGAATAAAGCACAGCGCAGCAACTTGCTGTATATATGTACTGTGTGGGTTGAGGTAGTCACTATGTAGCGGAGATGTGTGTTTGTTCACTGGGAAGAGGTCATTTAGCTTTGCCTATGTTCTACCTCTTTGTGTGACCCACATAGAGAGAGATTCGGTAGTGCTGATGTAGCTTGCTTGTTGGCAAAAAGTCAAGGCTGCATTGCTTGCCTCCACTTTTCTGACCCCACCCAGGATGCAGTGGGGTAGCTTGGAGATTGTTTGGGGCATGAGTAGTGTAGGTGGGTAACGTAATGCCAAAAACTACCATCTTTAAGGCCTTTTCAGATTGGGCTTTGAATCCCAACAAGGGTCCCTAGGCTAGCCCCTCAATCCTAACATGGAATATGAGCGAGAGATAATTGAAGGATTAACAAGGTCTGCATCCATATGCATCAGGTGTTTAGGAGAATATAACAATGGGAAGTAGTCAGTGTTGGGAAGGTTACTTTTAAAATGTATTCCATTACAGAATACAGAATACATGCCCCAAAATGTATTCTGTAACGTATTCCGTTACGTTACTCAATGAGAGTAACGTATTCTGAATACTTTGGATTACTTAATATATTATCATGCTTTTTACAACTGCTTTCACAGCAATGTACTATTGCTGTGATTTATTACTGTTACTGAAGGTCCGCGGCTCCGAACCGTAGTAAAGGGACCTCTGGCTAATACGTCGGGTTCGTGTCGGGCTCGTAGCCGAAAACTAGCTTTACTTTGTTGTCTGGGTCAACTCTGCTTGCGAGAGACAGAGAGAGGCGTTGAAAGGCTGCTCCAACGGAACACATAACACATAACGGGTATGGTCCATTCTCCCTGCAGCACGGACTACGCTGCCCATGATGCTACATTCTTTAGAGCTATACCTGTAGCATTCTGCCTATTAGCTTAGCACAACAACAACAAAAAGGCCTCTCTCACCCAGGAAACACAGAGAGAGAGAGAGAGCGTCACCCTGTAACCATGGCAACCGTAACGCTGCCGCCTGGAACAACAGAACGTAGCTGTCAAACAAAACCCAAACAGTCCTGACCCGCGACAATATGAGACAGGGAAGTACCGCCGTGTAATCCATTTATTTCAACAAAGTAACTGTATTCTAAATACCACCCTTTTAAACGGTAACTGTAACAGAATACAGTTACTCATATTTTGTATTTTAAATTACGTAACGGCGGTACATGTATTCCGTTACTCCCCAACCCTAGAAGTAGTACACTCGAACAAGGTTACATGCAGAGGAGTTATATGCAATACGTGAAAACTACTGATGGATAGATCATTTTTTAATATAGAGCAGGCGTTTGTGTTAGCCTATGTATTAAATCTTAGCATATAAATATTGAAGTATATATTTCCTTATTTGTTCGCTATTTATTCTATTTAGTAGGAGATAGAAATGCTTGATACATTCTAAAACATGCAATAGACCACGGTTTGGGCGAGACACAAGTGTGTCTTACGAACATCGCTTGGAGAGCAGTAGGAAGTGGCTAAAGCAGCGGTCAGCTACATCGATGCTACATCTTTTCAGCGAGAAAACAAAGTTCATGCTACCTAATGTCAGATCATTAAGACAGAGAACAACCAGTGGTTAGTGACATTACCCTGATGTTTTACTGCTGAGAACGCTACATTAATGCTAGAGTCACTGTCTGTGTGGGTCACCCAGAGACAGTTGGAACCATTGACTATAGAAAACATGGACGACGCGACAGCTCCCCAAAAATGAAGCCAAAACGTCTCTATCGCCCCCTGGTGTCTGGCTGCAGTATAGGTCATAAACCCCGCCTCCTCCATGTTAGCAGATGGGACTGGGGTCAGACTAAAATTAATCAATTCTCCTTAGATAATTTTTTTCCAAAGATTCTTTCTTTTGTTTTCAATAGTTCTCATCACGCTGATTGATGTTCAAGGGGTCTCCTTTCCCATAAGTTTGATTCTAATTCCTACCGCGGTGATGTTAGATTGGGGTGAAACGTCATCATAAGAGCTTTGACTGACAGCTGCAGTCACGGAGAAACTTGCGTATCTCTGTTCGCGAATAGCAGATAGAGCGTAGGCTCTGAGAGGACGCCCAGCGTTTACGCTACGAAAACACGACCGAGTGTTTTAACCTGACAGCCTGAGGTGTTCTTCAGTAAACTGGACTACCCGACAGAAGGACCCGAGGCCCCGCTGCACTTTTTCGGTAAGTTAAATGTATTTGTAAGCTAATCCGTAACTACCGTCCTTAGCTAGCTCCTGAGACCTAGCTTGCTAAAATGACCACTCGGCTGTTAGGGTTCGTTTAGCTGTGCAGGGGAATGAATTTGCTAAAGAAATCAAAAGAAACGCCCCGGGCTGCTCAGTCACTAATTACTGTTACTGTACTTTTATTACAAGTATTATACTGTAAAAGCAACAGGCTGCACCCTGCTTCAATTCCTGTGCAGAGCTGAATATTAAATATGTGCAAACAACAGCATGTTTTCAGTCTCTTGCCACATCTGTAAAGACAGTAACAATTTTTTTAAAAGCTTGTACTTCAGTAACTCCTCATTAATCAGGAACTATGGATTAAAGTACTGTAGTGTAGTGTAATACTGAAAAAATGTAAGAGAAGAACTTCAGATCCTGAGTGTGTGAGGACAGAAGAATCAGCTTTATTTCAATATTGAGGGATAAAATTTATATCTGAGTTTGATGGTTCTGTTGTCTTTGTGATTACAGGAGCTGCCCTCAGATTCAGACCTCAGCACCACCCAGTGACAGCAGACAGATCATCCAACATGTTCACATGTTAACTGCAAAATGAACTGATGGAAGCGGCTACCACTACCCACACAGCAGGTATATGTCAGCATTACATCACTCTGCTGTCTGGGTAGTGTACCTTTATCAGTTAAATCTCTTCACACATCACTGATCCCCTTGATTACACCTTGTAGATTAGTTTTTTGGGGAAAATGGGCTTTTTCACACTGGAAAAGTCACTATCACAATGTTTCACCAAAATCGTTTCACGTATGTCTTAAATTAGGTGTTCCTAGCCTTAACGCAGCTAAATCAAACACTAAACCATTGGTGGATAAATTCTTAGTGGGTATAGAGAAGGACAGAATTATTAGACCCCTTATGTAATTTAAAGTTTCTGTCAAAAAATTTTCCAAATGCTTTTTTAACAGCGCAAGGGAATTTCAACATAACACTCCTAAACATACTATGAGCAGTGATGTGCTTTAACTTTGTAATGCTCAGACCTTGTAAAATCAAGTTAAAACTGAGGGTTGGCTTCCAATTTACACACAGTGTAAAAATTCCAGCAAGAGTTTGAGCTGTAACATGAGAAAGCAAGAAATCAGATTAGACTTCAGAAAAAGAATTGTTGATGCTCTCCAAGCAGGAGATGGATGTACAAAGTTATCGCAGCGAGTGTCAAGAACTGGAGTGAGAAGCCACACAGTATTCTGTACTGTGTGGCTTCTCACTTCTCACTCCTCACTCAAACCTGAGGTAGGAAGTGAAAGATTTCGAAGAATGTGGAACAAAAGCTAGTGAGAGATATATCTAAAGACTCCATAACAAGTGCCAAGGCACTAGTGAATGACTTAGCCAAGCTGGAAACTGTCTCAAAGAAGGCAATTACTAGAAGCGTGCATACCAATGCACTGAGAGGTTGCACCCTAATAAATATTTTAACTTCTGCAGAAAAGACACTTTCAAGCCAGATTGAAGTATGCTAAGGACAACCTGGAGAATGATTATGGATGCTGGAATTGTTTTTTCTGGTCAGATGAGACAAAACTACAGCTTTTTGGCCACAGAGTTGTTGCTTATGTTTGGAAAAAGAAGGGAGAGACATACAACCCAAAAACACCATCCCCACCGTGGAACACGGTGGTAGGAGTATTATGCTGTGGGGATGCTTCTGTCCATCTGGAACTGGAAATCTCAACAAGGTGGAAGGAATCATGACGGAGATGGATGTGTGAAGTTTTTTAAAGAAAAACTCAAGCAGGCAGTAGAAAAACTTGTTGATCTCAGTGCTGCAAAAAAATATGAAAACTGGTATCTATTGGAAAGGGCATAAGCTTTCTGAGAACCCATCAGAATTCTCAAGTTAAGGCTTGCTTTGTGTATTGTCCTTGCTCATTCTTGTCTCTTATTCTAGAACCAGGAGTACTTGCATCCATCTGATCTGGTTCACCTTCATCTAATTGTCTTCTCCATGTATATAAGCTTTTTCCCCCATGTACTTGCCCCTGTTTTGTCTCCTGGTTTTTGCTTCTGCTTGCTCTTTTTGGTTTTGCTTGCCAAATGAAATTGATCAATTATGTCCCTTTCCATGTGCTTTTACTTCACACAAATTGCAAACTCTAACCTAGTCTGTAGAATCGTGCATTTGAGTGCATCCTGCTTGTCATCACTGGCTGAAAATTAGTTGACAGCTACTTCCCTTGTGCTACATAATCAAAATGGTGATCATGCAGCATATGGAGCACTGCATATTTGGAAACAATTAGCACTCCATACTGAACCATCATGGATCTCATATTGTTCTAGGAGTGCAATGAAAAATGTCTGTTACAATTATGATTAGTCATGGCATATGGCTAAATACACACAAGGGCCATTTAATGTGTATCTTCTTGAAGACTCTCCCAAGACAAGGATAAAATAAACAGTAAATGTAAGTAGAATGAGGAAAAAGACGATTCCATACGTCCCTAAGAGTTATGACTCTTGGTCTCCATCAAAGTACAAAAAGATACTTTTCCAACCCCCTGTCATTTCTGTGCAGTCCCTCATTGTGCCTCTCTGTTTTCTTTTTAAATACAAATATATTTTTAAAGGGTATGTCTTGGAGCACTCTTCTGCTTGCTGTGATGTTGAAGCTGATTTTGATTTTTGTTTTTTTTTGTCTTTGCTTGCTCATTCTTTTATTCATCCTCTGAGCCAGCTCTTTTTCTGGTGGTGGATTGTGAAACAACAAGAATGTTTTTTATCTTCGTGCGGTCTCACCCGCAACATTTGTTTCCAATTTGACAGATTTTGGAACAGAAATTCTTGGGAGAGAAACTGATGGTTGCATGATGGTTCAAAAATAAGCTCTTTGCAAAAGTCCTCCACCTATTCCTCAAATCTCCCCCCCCCCCACCCCCCCCACCCCCACCCCCTCTCATCAGCGCTCTAAGGCTCTCTCCACTTTACTTCCTGCAGCCCTTCTCCGCTTTCCTCTATTGGTTTAAGTCCAAACAAAGTCACCTCATCGTGTATTGTGGGAGAGATTGTAAAGTTTTCATTGAGTCCATGTGGAAGTGATTTGGCTGTAATCTCCAGTAATTGTGACTGTAACACAGAAACAAGCTGGAACAGATTGGCCTCATATTTTTTCTTCAGGGTCACTATGGGCTTATCTCAATATTTAGCGACTTGCCTGATTGAGTTATCATATCACATTTGCTGTTAAGAGCTGAGTGATGTCAACAAACGTAACTAGAGAGTGCAAGATGTTGCTTTAAATCACAGAGAGGAAGGTTCCTGTTTGAAGAAAGCACACACATCAATGTCAGCATGACCCGCGGAGACCCGGCTTTTTAAAATGCATGACATTTAAGAGCGTTGGTGGAGATGTGAAACAGAAATGCTGTTAAAAAAGGCACCATTACAGCATGACCTATCCTAGATCTGAACCCAGTTTCCCCCGACCCATGTCACACACACACACAGAGAAGTCAAGAGCACTCTGCTCAGTTGCTGCTGAGGTGCAAATGGTTTGCCTCTATGCATCATTGACCCAACGCTGCTCCTTCACCTACTCTCACTCCTCTGCCTGCTCCTTCTTGACTCTGTCCATCAGTGCTCCACCTCACTCACCCCTCTCTCTTCATATGCACTTTTTGTCTCCTGTGCCCTCTTCCTCCTCTTCTCCCCATCATTTGTCTCTTTGTCCTCTGTTTGTGGTACTTTTTTCTTTTTGCCATTTTTCCAACTCATGAATTGTTTTCTCTATGCTCCCTCATCTCAACAGCTCTCAGTCACACGTCCTGATGAATGAGTAATCTTGTTTCATTGTACTCAGCCATGCCTTGCCCGTGTTCGATAATGGCTCATTTGATTCTTTCCCACTAGCGTTTGGTGGATGGCAGAGACTGGGAGCTGGGAGCCGTGCAGTTATCATAAAGAGCATGTCAACTGTGAAGCCACAAAGCCTGCGAGTGATTAAAACCCTTCAACTCAGGGTTACTTCATCACAATCATTAGTCTTTTCTTGTCCTACCTTCTGGCTGTAAAACCCACACAGCCTAACCCTCCCCGTCCGTTAATAATATTCACTCAGCTTCTGATACATTAGCCAGTGAATGATAGGGCAAAGCCCTGGCCTAATTGCTTTTCTTCTTGTAAAGTCTCAATTCATTTTTGCTGAGATGTGTGCCTATAGTGTGCACACGTATGAGCCAACACACACGCACGCACAACCTGAAGCGCATACTTTCACACACTTGCACTTACACACAACCCCACCTTCCCACTGCTGTTTTATGATGGATGGGGCTGAGGATGCACGGGGGAAGGGGTGGGGGGATAGACTGTAAGGCTGCGTGTATGTGTGTGTGTCTCTGTGCACGAACAAGTGTGTGTGTTGGTTGGAAAGAAAGAAAAAAGGAGAGGGAAAGAGAGAGAAGCTGAGCTGAGGAGCTCTGATTAACGACACAGAGAAGAGGTCCCAGAGGAGTTGGGGGAAGAGCAAAACTATCTGGGGCCAGCTGAGAGAGAGAGAGAGTGTGTGTGTGTGTGTGAGAAAGATAGAGAGAGAGGGCACAAAAAACAGGTATAAAATGGGGGCGGGTGGGGGTGGTGGGGTTGAAGATGTTTTCTTTTCATGCCTTTCATTACAAGAGACTCACAAACACATGAAACTCTGCATATCCGTCATGATCATCTGCAAACCGGAGTATCAGCTTTATCCACTTTAGCCCCGCTGCTACCCGGTGCGTTCCTTCTCTTCTACCTACTAGATTCGACACCCACCCATCAGATTAAATCTTCTCACTTTACCTTACTTAGGATCCTGCAGCCCAGCGCCTCCGGCTTCTGTCCACACAGCTGTCAGAAGGAGAAACAGGGTGTGTGTTGCCAGAATACAGGCCATCACCTCTCTCTGATTGCACATGAGAGTAGAGGTAATGGGAGTGTAATAGCACCTTAAGTACCCTGCTCTCACTGACACTGGCTGTATAGCATTACCCCTTGGTCTGACTGTGCGGCAAAGTCTATGTGTGTGTGTTTGCTTGAGGGGGGGTGTATGCATTGGCATATGCACAAGTTTTTCTTCTGTCAATCCATTTGTCTGCTGTGGATATGTGTGTGTGTGTGTGTGTGTGTGTGTGTGTGTCTCTGCTAACACAAGTCTGATCCAGGTTTGAGTGTGCTGTGTTTTCCCTGAGGGTCGTCTGAGCCGTAGCGATCAAAGAGAGAGATGGAGGTTAACTGACCAGACCCGAGAAGCTCCACAGAAGGACCGGAGGGACTCCTCTCTGTTAGCCCAGGTACCGATCATCTGACACATAAACACACACAATCAGTAGAGCGGTGAGTGTACAAGGGGGCAGTTTGAGCGATCCGGGGGGATTTTAAAAAAATCTGTAAGGCCCAAACTAACTTTGTCACTTCACTCACGCAGCCGTACCCTTTCACACAGTATCCATTACCTCAGATACGTTTGCTACAAAACATCAAATAGCTTTATCCCAACTCCTACCTCAGTTCTTTCACAGAGAGATGCCTTCCACTGATATGGAAGTCCTGTAAAGTGAGTATAAGGTATATAGCAGTGCTCCCTGGAGAAAAACTCAACGACTAGTCTTGTACTAGAAAGTTAGACTGTATTCCCGAGCAGCTCAAAGTGACGACTTGTGCTGAAGGACTAGGGAGTGGCGCACTTCTGCTGGAAGTTAAGCTGGAAGTTGTGTTCTTGAAAAAAGAAAGAGGGAGAAAAAGAACAATCGCGTTCGTGTGCGCGAACGTGTGCAACCGTGCAAACGCGGGTGCGCAAACGTGCGTTGGGTGTGGGCGTGTGCGCGTTTGTGTTTGTTTAAAAATGAATGAGAGATAACCATCACAGGCAGCTGCCGCAGTGAGGAGAGACGACTAGCACCAGCTATGCGGCAGAGAAGTTTCCGTGGAAATAACATCGGCTACTTGTTGATTCCACGGCTGCTTACATGTCTCGTACATTTTTATCGCAAGAAGGCAGATCCTTTAATTGCTCGCAGCACTACAGTTTAATGCTCTGCTCTACACAATTTAAAGTTCTGCATTTTCAAAGCATGCTGATAAAGTGCAGAAGTGGTTGCAGCAAAATGCAATTGAGTATTAAAAATAAAGCACTCATTAAAGTCCTTTTCACACTGAAGTGATGCACTACTGAATTCCACATCGCAATGAACTGTAGTAACAGTATTGGTCTGTGTAATCAACACTGTTTACTCCGCTGTCCCACTCAAACAAAAATCATCAATAAAACAATAATGAGCCACACTGTTGGACTGGGTGGCATTTTTTCTTTATTGTGAATAAATATAAATATTGACGAATACAGACATTTGTTTGATTTAATTCTGCTCATCTTTAAAATTTTATTCTATTACATATGTGTATGAGTTGGCATACACAATCAAATGATGGGGGAAAAAAAGCTACACAGAATTCAAGCCCAATGAGCCTGCATGTCATCACAAGAGCCACAGGAAATAACTTTTGCAACTGTGAAGGTGGCTACAGTCAGACAGAGATTACACTAATTTATTTTACATAGCACAAAAGCCAGGAGAAAACTTTTACTGTCTGAAAAAGAACATGAGATGAAGAATCCAGGCTAAGAACAGACATTTATGAATAAAGGTCAAAGATTTTTGGTCACAGTAACAGAGGATCTGCTTGGCACAAATGAAAGGTGATTTTTCTGGATAAGAACCTCTATCCATATCCAAATATGTCAAAGAAGAAGCCACCTCAACACAAAAGATCAAAGATGCCTTATCCAAAGATGAAAATAGTCTTCAACAAATGCACTGTTTAACTCCATTTTAGACAACTCGTGCAAACGCTACAGTGGCCATGTTTGCTTTATAAGAAAATATATTAGTCAGCTGTATGACAGTAAAAATTAATATCTTAACTCTTAGAAAGAAAGAAATTTGCTTTGAAAACCATAGGCAAAGCAGAGAAGTTGTGATGGAAAGTATTGAGAGACAGATTAAAGTCTTTTCATGGAAAAGAAAAAGAAAAATATAAAATAATGCCAACAATAACAATGTGGTTTCCTTGAAACTAATTCAGATGCACTATAATGTATTTTCCAACAACACTCAAAAATGTACCTATTTCGTGCAGCCACATTCAAAGATGGGACTTTGTGCGGCTCGTTATGGGTGATGTGAAGAAGTCTCTTTCTCTGTGTCTGCAATTTACGAAGTTGCAGACACACACACACAAAAAAAGTAAGTTGTAAAAAATAAGAATGAGAGAGAAATACTATGCTTGCTTTTACTTTCATGCCTCCTCATACCCTGTCAATTGCTCCGTAATGTGAGAACGGATGAGGTCTCGTCTGTTTCAGAAAGTTGTTCAAATTGCTGGATCTGGCACCACCTGCAGAAGCTGATGAACAGAGACCCGCCGAGGCTTTTGACTTGTAAATTTTAACATTTTCAAATAGATTGTTAGCCTCAATGTAATGCTTTTATGACGATATCTAAAAGTGCATTTAAAAGTGTACCGCAACTTGAGATGTCTATATTCAGAAAAACAAAGAAAAAATACCAAATTAATTTGCCCATTATATATAAATAAAATTACTTTTCTGGCACTGCTGTGGCATAACCTGAATATTGCTGTCCCGTGCAGATTGCATATTAGCTGTATTTCCTGTATGTGAGGAATTGTCAACTGTCCTTTTCCTGGAATAAACAAAGTGTATCCTTATCTTTCAAGTTAAACATGACCCTAATGGTGGCATTGGAAGCCAGGTTCTTTGAGTAGGTGATGGTAGTGTGTGTGAGAATTCCTGTGTGTATATGTGTACAAAGAGGGGGGGCGGGGGCCACAGGATCCCGCTGCTGGGTAACATCTCTGTCAGGACGGCTTTGCTCCATCACCACCCCGCTTCCACGCACACACACACGCACCCTCCATCAGCACCCGCTCAGGGCTCATCAGTCGCAGTGGCGCACATGTGGCCGGAGTATTCCAAACAAAGGTTTATAAAGAGCTCAACTAAGACTGGCCGACGTGACAGTCAGAGTACTAATGACGCCTGGAGACCGCTAAATACACTACTGACAGACCAACAGCCTGCATGCCATACACACACACACATATCACACACAAGTTTTCATTTTGGCATGCAGCAACAAACTTTTGCAATCACTATGGCAGGATGGAACACATGCTCACTGTGGCAAATACACAGATCCACACAAACCCATACAAACACACACACACACACCTTGTGCCCAAGGGCATCTGTCCGCAGCCTAAGAGCTCCCAACTGTTGAGGAGAAACAGCTCAATTAGCTCAGTGAAGGAACTAACGAAACACATCTATCTGTGCACACACACACACCATCCACCCACCCACACACACACACACTCGGAATCGCATTGATCCTTTCCCAGTCTGTGGCTCTAATTGGTGTGTTGATGATACTGTGAGAGTGTGAGATCCTTCAGGCATCTATAGAATGACTTCCAGCTCTTTATTTCTCATTTAAAGTTAAAAATACACCCACGAACCCTTCCAGTTACATGCTGCAAACTATATTCTCCCAAAAATTCCTTCTGAGAATCTTTTTCTTATTGCTGGGTTTAAATCTAATTTTTCTGGTATGCACTAATGCCATATCTGCGATCACAAAAAAACACACACAGTGCAGCCAAAAGAATCCATTCCAATGCCATAAATATCTAATGGCTTGATGACTTTGTTGCTCCCAGTAGATTGAACAGTTGTAAAAACCATCTATCCATTATGTGCATGTCCATTAAAATTACGCACGCAAATGCTCAATGAGCACCTTCGATTCAAATACACACCACCCACACCTACCGGCGTGCACACATACACTGCTACGGCGAGTTATCGAGAGCAAATGGGGTAGAGTTATTTCCATAAAGGGTCTCAGTGGGTCTCAAAGATCTCTATTCCTGCCGACTGGGAGCGATTTAGCGCACCACTCTCTGGTATATTAGTAACTAAAGACGTCTGGGGACAAATCTGCTCTCTCTAAAACCCTATCCCTCCACTGTGACCTCTAGAGCATTCACAACTGGGACTGGGAGCCACTCTTCATCTTTTACCTTCTCTTTTCTGCTGACTATCAGTGTGTTTCCTCTTTCTTCTTGACTTTTACTTCTTGTTTTTTGTTTTGTTTTTGTTTTTGTTTTTTTTTTTTGGGGGGGGGGGTTTACTATCTTCTTCCCTTTTTGAGTGGAGAGTTTATTTTTTACCATTTTATATATATAATAAAAAAATATTTCTTTCTCTTTTTTGCATTCCACTCATATTCAACCCTATTTTTCCACATTTCTTCTCTCTCTCTTACATCTATCCCATCTCTCTCTCTTTTTCTCACTCTCTCTCTCTCCATCTCCCCCTCCCTCCCTCCTTGGCCCCAGGGACGGACTGCTGATAGACTGTGTACACCAGCTGCCCAGGGGCTATTTTTAAGGAGCATTTGTCCTTCTCTTTCTCTCTGGAGACTGACTCAACCCAACAACATCTCGTCCGTGCACATTCACATGTGCACACAAACACACACAGGCATTAACACATGCACTCATTAGCCCATGAGCATGCATGCCCCACACTTTTTTCCTCTCGCACACATCCTCCGTCCAAGGGCATTCTGTAAATGTAGGGGCAGCTTGTAGAGCTGTAGCCTACTGCTTAACTGCACAGGAGCCCAGGCGCTCCCCAGCCAGCCTCAGAGGGCTCATAAAGCTTCCCTCCTCCCAGGGCCTGGCTAATATTCTCCCTTGTTCTAACCCTGCCTTACAATAGTTTGTAAAACAATACTGTAAAACACTGTTGCCGACTATTGCGTCAGGCTGCTTTCATCACTAAACCCACAGCAGCCAATAGAAGCCCTTGAATAATGCATACAGGAAGTCGGAAGATTCAAGTTCCATGGCGCCTGGCGTACTGCAGCTTAACTTTGCTGTTGTATGTCTTATTTGACCCTGCTTACCTATCATTTATGCAAATAAAAAGTGATATTTAAAGCTAAAAAATACAGCAAAAATAGTAGTTGGGTCTGTAGTCTGCTTACTCCAAAAACAGTCCTAAAAAATCCAAAAATGATTTCAATTCCCATTTGTAACCTTGGTAATAATTGTAAAGGAATTTGTTAACAAGCTACTAAATCATGTTCAAAGCATAAAATCTAGGCTGTGAACCTTGCTTTTGTGTTGTGTTCAACCACTCCTGCTCAAAGCGAATGTAAAAGATAAAATGAATCCTCAAACAACTGCTCCAGCAACCTCGTTAAGACATTATTTACTTTCATCGTTAGCCAAAGAAGAGGACACTAAAAATCTGTCAGCAGCCTGAAACGCCTGCTCGAGTGTCTGAGCACTGTTTAATTGTGCCATTTATCAGCCAAAAAAGCCTACACACTCATAAATAAACACAATGCCTGTGCTAAGGAATTATAAAAATGTCACGCCAAGCCCACAAGTGAGGCCAGCGTTGATGCATATTAAGCGATTTAGTCAGTGAAGGAGTGGAGCAAAAAAATATGATGGTTAATTTAAGAGTCATTAAAATTGTATGAATGCGCCTGCTTAGAGTGGGATTTTCTCTGATCGGTAACGAAGAGGGAGAAAGAGCAATACAGGCTGCCACACAATGTGGTGTATAAACCCGCTGATTGACCATGGAAGAGACAAGCAAACCTGAGAGAAGAGGTCCAATCAATGTTTCTGGAAGCAGGGAGACAGGCGGGTGGGGGGCATGTGTGGGTGCAAGTATGCATATTTATGTATACTTACATGCAAGTGTGCACTGTTTTGCCTGTATATGTTTACAAGCTTGTGTTTCATGCATATTGAAGCGCATGCTTGTGTGCGTGTTTGTGTGTGCGCATGTGTGCAAAGAGACTGTGTGCTTCCCTCATTTGAGGAAAGACAATGTTCTACATTCCACAGGGGAACAGAGTCATTACCGAAGCAGGAACTCAAGCCTGGAGGCCACGGCTCTGCATGTAGTGTGAATAGATCGAGCTAGTTTCTCGCTGAGACGTGCTGTAGAACACTCGCTCCGCCATTACCAGTGCCCCGCAGTTCAAACCTCACTCCCACCTTATTTCAGCTGGGGGAAAAAAATAAAAAGTTGACAAAAACAAACAAGTGTCTCACCGTGGCAGCTCTGAGGTGGTTTTATCGTTTCTTTACATGCAAATACTAACTAAATCATTTGCATTTCATGTAAAATGACTGTTTAGTGGACATTTTGGAGATGGCATGCAGATCTAAACAGTCTGATTCACCATGAAGCAGAGCTTCTTTGGCCTGGCCTCTGAGGGATACGTTGGCTCTGAAGCCCTCTGCTGCCCTCTGTTGGCGGCTTAATCTCAATCCTAACCACCATTCATTCACACACAGAGTAGGTAAAGATGGACATATGGCAGCTGCCTGTCAATAAATAACAGGTATGGGAATGACTCTTTGTTCTCACACTCCGCTTTTGTCCGTTTCCCTCCTGACATAAAGCAGACTCGGGGTTAATTTCCCACGTTGCTGATACACTCAGGTCGTTAGCATGCCCCACAGGAAACTATTGTTGCCTCATAATAGACAGTAATCAGAGGTGAGGTCTGATAACGCCTGCTGTCACCTGATGCTCCGTCTGTTTGTTTTTCTCATCCTCTTTTCTTCTCAGTTTCTTATAGCATGAGGAGCAGATGCTGTGTGATGCAGTCTACTCGCACTTACAGATCTATTCTAAATGTACATTTCACAGCAATTTGTAGGTTTTTTTCACCCCTTTTTTCTCCTGTACTCTTAGCCACTTAATTAGGCGTGACATATCTGGGTTGCGATAACCTTATAACACATCTATACGATGCTGAATCTCTTTTGATAACACAAATACACGCATATGCACACACACTTTTAAAAGAAATGTCTGTTTCTTTCTAAACCTATCAGTGAACTTCTTTTCTTACATTTATCCAAACTTTAGGACCTTTTCCTTCTTTGGTCCAGATCCCATTATGCATTTTCGAAACTAACTCTAGCACCAGCATCTGGTCCAGGACCTTGCAGTCATAAACATTGTTGTAGACTTTCAGTGCCCTCACAGTATAGGCACAATAGCGTTGATTTTGATTGACACCACGGGTGATGTGCAGAAAAAAAATGAATATTTACAGTATTAGTATTAGTCATGGTAAAAATTCCAGTCACATCACATACATACGCTTAAACCACCCTTGATCTATAAACAGACTGAGAATGAAGGGCCTTGATTGGCTGAGAGAATGATTGACAGTTGAACGAGTGGAACCTTTGAATGTGGAACTCAAAGGGAAGATGGGAAGCGTGTTTGTGCAGGTCCCAAGGGGGGAAAAGCCTGGATTTCACACACACACACACACACACACACATGCGTGCATGCATGCATGCGCACACACATATACACACAAATGCACACACATTGTGATCTTGCTCTACTTTGGGCTGTGCTCCACATGAAAGCATAGATGCTTCCTGCTGTTTGAGACGAGCTGTGTGTTGCACTGCAAAAGAACATACAGGTCTGTATATACATGTAGACGGACAGGTCTGCGTGGAGACCAGAGCAGGTGAGATTGTATCCATCTTGTGCTTTGTGGAATATCTCTCTTCCTTTACCTCTCTCCATGTCTGTTTTTTTTTTCTTTTTTATATATTTTTTATTTATTTTTTATTTGCCTCTTCCTTCTTCTTTTTCGTCCTCTTCTGCTTCTTTTTTCTTCTTTTTATTCTTCTCCTTCTTCCTCTCCTCTTCTTTTTCTTCTTCTTCTGCATGTCCCCAGAGAGTAAAGTAAATGAATTTCCTTCTTCCTTCTTCAGATCAAACAGCAAATATCATTTCTTCTGTCAGTTTCTTTTCTTTACTTTTTTTAAAGAGATTTTTTTAATCTGGAAATTTAAATGAAATACAAGCATAAAAAATTCCAGGTTTCGTTGTAATCATATTTTTGCTTTTTTGAGGGAGTGATGCTCCTGACTCATCACTCCCTCAAAAAAAAAAAAAAAAAAGCGAATATAGAAAGAAAATGTATCATTGTGTTCTACAAATGGCACTCCACAAATGTGGAGGCACTGTGCCCTTGACTATCCCCCTGCTGAAAGTAAGTCTTAGCCAATTAACAACGTCTTCCACTAGGTCTACATGTGCACACGCAAACACACATGTGCGTGCACTCAAACACACCCAAACCTCGCAGCTCATGGGACTAAACCTCATTAACTGCTCTGAGACAGACACTCTCTCTTTAATCAATCCTTTTCTAAGACTGCGTGCGCACAGAGGAGCGTTGACAATACAACGTGCAAACGCACACTCGCACACAAACACATATATTTGGGAAGGGGGGGGGCTTAGATACATTTCCACACTGGTCTCCCAGAGAGAAAAACATGGTCATTTGCCAGGGTGATTCAACTCTAAAACACCCTAATTACATCGACAAAGCCACTTTGTTTTGGTGCTGGATGAAATGTGAATGATTTTGCATATTATTATTATGCCTCTGAAATATTAACCAACCCCAAGGGAGTTTATCTGCTCTTTTAAATATATGCAAATTATTTTATTTTGGTTTGGTTTGTTTCCAATGACTTTTGTGAATTGTGTTTGGATAATTAAATGAGTGCGTGCAGATGTAGAATCGCAGGCAGTACCTACATGATATGATGATCCGCCAGATTAGCATACAAATTAGGAATGTTGCACCTCGACTGCTAATCGACTAACTTTTGTTTTCGCTGTAACCTTGACCTATTTGAAACATCCACCCAGTGCTTCACCAACCGAGAGGGAATGTAAACACTGCTCCCCCAGCTTATGAATTGATAAGGCTCGTTTGATATTGTCCTTCATCCCAAACACTCCTCGTTTCACGTGTGTCAAGCTCCTTCAATTATGACTTGGCCTCCTATCTCGCTGATTCGCGTAGCTCCGCTGGACTGATGCTGTGCAGGAGATTTACTGCGAGCACTACAGGTACTGTGGCTTTCAAATGACGTATTGGACCTGGAAGAGTTGATGTGCAGAGCGCCAACATTTCAGCTCTGTCTTACCTCACTGATTGCCTTGTGAATCCCTGATGGGTTCCGCTTCGTACATAATCATTTCCCTAACATGGGATAATTTGATTCTATTACTCTAACAACAGCGCAAACAAATTGCCTACGTAATTTATTGTGCCAATAATAGCAAAAACAGATGTGGTAATGGCACTGCAGTTTTCCAACCCCACATTTATATGGACTTAAACCAAACTGCATATAATTGTTAAAATACATTTATGAACACCCACCCAACATTTTCATTGTCCAAACATGTCTAATTATGGTTTGGCAGAAAGGGGGTAATCTCCAGCCCCCGTTTCTTAATTCTTTTATACTTTTATACAGCTTTCCAAACTCCCCCTAGGTTTGTTTTTTCCACAACTTCCCCCATCAGTTCCACAGACTCGTCTCTCCTTGTCCGAGTCGATTCCTGGTTAAAGGTTCAAGAGGCAAAACAACCTCAGATACGCTGTCTTTACTGTATCTCAATCCTCTACAGTAGGCCTTGCCTCTTGCTCTCCTCTGCACGCTCTACCTCTCCTTTCACTGGTGTTCTTTATGCCCTCTAAAGCCCTCTGCTCTGTCCCATTTCTCCCATTGCCTCGGGTCCTTTTTGACACCACTGGCATGTTAATGGCCCAATCAGAGCCACTGTCCTTGAGAGTCTCACTTTGGCTCATTTTCATACACCTCACCACCCCACCTCCCCTCTCAGATTTATAACCTCTGCTGCTTACTGCTCCAGATGTTTTGTTCTGTTTTTTACTCTCTGTAATTGCTAATTCAATCTGGCTGTAAAGGAGCAGATGCTCTCAGGACTCGAGCATACCTGTGTGGGTTTCACTCTGTGTGTGTCTGCGTGCGTATGTGTGCGCGAATGCTTTCCTGCCCGTGTTTAAAGCAACACGATCGACTCTAACACCCCTGACTCATAAACATAACCCCCTCACAATTACGTCTAGCTCACTTATTCTTGCAGGGAGAATAAGACAACAGCAGTTTTAACTTGCACACAATTGCACACTGGCATCAACTTCCATTACACCCTGCATTACTGTCACCCTTAAATCACCACCGCTGAGGTTATGCTGGTTTTGCAGGACTGACAAGTTGGCTTTGGAGGTCTAAACTGCGGTGGGAGCCTTCTCATCAGCCTCCTTGTATTTTTTTATTTTTTTTTATCATCTTCCATCCTCTTTCTCACCAGAGAAAGTGGCAATCCACTCCGGTTTAGAGAGAAAAATAAACAGACTGGTTATCCACAGGAATGCGAATGCTACTCTCGTCCCATTAGGAACATCTGCGAGTGTGGCTTGAGATCACAGCGGGTTGTCTGTACGACTTTGAACATGTGACAAGCGGCCTCATTGTTTAAGCATATTCAATACCTACACACTGTGCCAGATACGCTCTGTGCACTTGCATAACATATCTATGCAGGGCACACATATTTACAACACATTTACATGAAAGCAAACACCCACATAAAAGCGCACACCCATCATTCCTTGCTCACATACCCACACGCACACACACACACACACATGAACACCACTGTGGACCTGTCATGTGTCATGCAGACAGGGGTCAGATACTGTGTGATGTGTGTGGGGGTTATATCGCTTGGGAAAAAGGACTAAAGATCTTACCGGGGCTGCAAGAGGGCCAACAATAACAGCCTGAAATATAACAGCAGCAAAAGAACCCTCGCAGTGACAGGAGGAAAGCCGGGCCCCAAGCCAAGCAACTCCACAGATCAGAAACTCTTCCACGGGGCACAGAGATGGGCAGGATCACTAATTCATTGCTAATGTGCAAAACAAAGAACATTGTTTTATAATGACACTGTAAAACAGCAAAAGAAAAAGAGCGCCAAGTGTTTCTGCAGATTAGAAGCACATGTTTGAGAAGGAAGAATAATGGCAGAGCTGTGCGAGTTTTTCTGCGCGCATTCCCAGTTCAAGATGATGCTCTGACCACATTTGTCATGGGAACTTCAGCCATGTAAACACACAGCCTTGACTCCCAGTGGTTGCACCGACTGACACACACACACATGCACACACACACTTGAACAGCACTGAGCACACTCACCCATGTGCAACACACAAGCGTTCTCCAGTACCAGAAAAGTCAGAGTGCCCCCTAGTGCTGCTTGCTTTACCATTACCATGTGTTTGTTTTCCCCAGTATTTCATCTCCTAAAACTCACAAGTCGTTAGTGACAACTTGGTCTCAGTAGACCAAATTGATGATCAACTGAGGAGCAAGATGATGAATAGAAGACATGGTTACAAAATATGAAATATAATCAAGAAAGGGTTTCCTTTTTCTTTTTTCTTTCTTACTTTTTTTTAACATTTTCCAATGAGCTTGAACCTGCAGGTGACCATCTTCACTGACCACACCATGTGTGAGGGAGAATGTCTACACAGATTCTTGCAAAATATGTTTTTTTTTTCCTTTCTTTTTTGAACTTTGAGTCTGTGCAAAGCTTTCTTTGGCATCACCTCTCAGCCATGAATAATGCTCAAGATTATACTTTTACAATTAAGTCTTCTGCCAGTACCTTTTTTTCCCTCCCTGTGCTGCGCAGCATTGCACTGTTTTCACAACAAAATTCTCAAACACTCACATTCACCCCTTCATACGGGATTCTGATCTTTAAGGACACGGGGCTTTTTCAATCAAAGCTTTGATTGAATACTTTGCCATCCTCAGCACTCGCACAAACGCAAATACACACCAGTTGTTGACAGAGAGTGTCTCGAGCAACATCATTTACCACTTAGGCCCCTCCCCGAGGACCATGCCATTCCTAATGCGAGCCAGATAGTTTGATAGCCCTGGTTTCTGTCGAGAAGTGCACGTCAATCAACAGCTCGTGTCAACGTCACCAAGGCAAAGTGTTTCTGAAAGATCTTTTTACTGAGTGCCTTTTTAGCCATCCCTTTCCCACCACACCCCACCCTACACACAGTCACACACACAAACAAAAACACACTCAACACATCCACAAACATACACACAGCCATTTCCATCTCAGCAATCACTTCTCCTAGAGTTCTCCTTTTTCGGACGTGTAACAGTAATTGAGGTTTTTCCCTTGGGTGCAGTGCATTCTGGGCCGTTAAGTGCTGTTTCTTGTTTTTTTTTTCCTCAAATGGGTTGTATTTTGGCTATTGTGTTGTTTCTTTCTGCTTTCCTATAGAAGTGTAAGCAGTGGGCCATATTTACATGTATCATTAGAGAATAGAAGCCCTGTCGAATGCGGGGCATGCGTGGGTTTATCTTGCCCCGTGGAATATCAATCAATACGACAAAGAGGCTTAACACTTTTTGCACACGCCCAGTCACTGGAGAATCAAGAAAAAAAAAAAAGATGTTTCAGATAAAATGACTACTGCCAATCATTTAATTCATCCCAAATAAAAACTACCCTCTGGAATACATATACAGGTAACTCATGAGCCAACTGTGTCTATTAAATATAATACACAGTCTTTCAAGGGTGTTCACTTGCTATGCTGACCTCCCTGCACTCCACATAAGGCCTGGCTTGAGTACACTCCGTGACCTTTCTGCACGTTGATGACGTTGTCCGTCCAGAAGAGGGAGTGATTGATCTGGATTGACACAAACAGCCAGTGCCCTGCCTGGCCTGTCACACAGCATCACTGGGTCACTGTAGCATGCCTGAATGCCAGATGAGGAGGGATGGTGAACACATGGGGTGGTGACCCGCTGTCTGTGATGCAGCCCATAGTTTGGGGGAAGCTGGAGTTCATCTGGACAAAGAAGAACACCCATTCCAATAGTGCAGGAAGCTGTGTGAAGTCAAAGCCAAAGAATTCCACTATGAAATAACAATCTGAGGAAAACGTGTTATAGAAATGGTAACTCTAGACAGTATAACATTGTATTTTGGAGATGTGTGATAGCATAAAATATCTAATACTGAACAATATATTCAAAGATCTCTTACATCCAGTTTCATCTTCATGTTTGTTTTTGAGTTTGTTTTTTTAAGGAACTGAAATTGTTTGATTCTCAGTGCTCTCTAATAGGAAAAAAACAACATTTTGTCACTACTATGGCAACACTGGCCTAATGCAGCATAATGCATCTTGTCTCAACTTCCTGTGAACCTTAATGACTATAACCTGAAAGCACAAGTGATATAGAAGAACACATCTTTATAGCAGGAATGTCAAACTAATTTTAAATTGTGGCCCACTTTCAGTCAATGTAAAAAAGTATACCTATACAGTCTTGTCAGTTTTTTTTTATACATGATAAAGCAATGCTGCTGTAGCAACAAGGAAATCTGTTAGCATGATTCTTTGGGCTTAAACTATAAAAAATAAATGTGTTTTTAAAAAGAAGCTCTGGTAGCTCATTGCTCAGACTGCCCTGTAATTATTAAAGTTTTTGTTAATTCACAAAAAAATGTGTGTGACTCAGAAAAACCCCCCATAGACATTTCTATAGTTGATCGAAAAATACTGCTGGCTTCCAGTGTGACCCCTCAGGCTCCTAGTAGATGCAGACATGTTATCAATTTGAAAATCAAAGGTGACTTTTTTAGTGATTTATCATATTCACAAGATTTTCAGAAAACTTTACCAGTGGCCTTGACCTTGAGCTCACGATCACCCGGATTCAAATTTGCCGAAGACTTTTAGTAAATGCACCTATGGTATGAATGTGAAAATCCTAGGTGACTAAAACCTGACCTCTGACCTTCATTGGGTGTCAAACTTGTCCGCAAGCTTTATTAGATGCGCCTATGGTATGAATTTCTACATCACCTTGTTCTCAAGTTATTGCATTCACAAATTTTGGCGTCCACTCCACACACCTGGCTGACAACAGACAGGCTTGTTACACACTGTAAAATGTAATATTGTGTTTAATTAAAAATATTAAATTGGCTGAAGTCAATTTTTATCAATTTGTTATTAGAACTCAATTTAAATAAGTTGCAAGACGTTGCAAGTTGCAAGTTGTTTTATGCAAAAACGCTGATAAACTCAATTTATTTGAGTTGTCTTAACTTAGAAAAACTAAATAAGCTGGAAGTTTTGCTTCTCAGGGCGGAAGGATGAAAGATGTGTTTTGAAAATGCCACGTGACTACCGTCCTCCTCCCTCTCGGATCAGTCCGCATGTTCATGGTGCCAGCATTTGTTATGCAATATGTTGAGCAAACCTGGAGAAGCGTCAGTTCAAGAGATTATTGTCATTGCTGTGAATCTTTACCTGATACACTGACTTGGTGAGTAAATGTTTACTCTTATTAAAACTGATTTTGTGGCTTCTCTTAGTTTAGCACCAGGTTTATAATCTTGCTAGCTAGTTAGTGTTAGCCTAGCGTTGCTGCTGCCGCTGGGCTCATGTTACTTAAAAATTAACACCACAGCCTTAAAAACCTTACATAACACTATGTCTGTGAAATTTTCTGTTGATTGTTTGAAATAAAAAAGTGATATAAGAGCCAGACAAAATTCTTCAGGGGTGTGGTGTGGGGGGTATTTTCAATCCATAGCCATAACTAACTAACTAACTATATATATCATGTTTAACCTGAGTAGCAAAAGACCGCAGGGGGTTGAAAACAATAAGCCGGGAGTTAGCTGTGCTCCCGGACTCTATCGAGCCTTGACCTCCCGGTCAGCTATCCACTGGTGGATAACAGAGCTCTCCGAAAACGTGGAAGCACTTTTGCAAATATGTGATATTTTGATAAATTAAGTAGATATTTGAGCATTACACAGCTACATTCTCGCCTGAAAATATCTTAAAAGGTTATTTTGTGACCCAGAAAGGGTAGTTTGGGGAAAAGGAGGATCGCATTTGTGGGCTGTGCATACTTGTAAGCGCTGCAATGGCGAAGGAGCGCGGCTAAAAAACGTATTACTTTTTCTGGGTCACAAAATAAACTTTTAAGATATTTTCAGGCGAGAATGTAGCTGTGTAAAGTTCAAATATCTGTTCAATTTATCAAGACATCACATATTTGCAAAAATGCTCAGACGTTTTCGGAGACGTCCATTTATTTCATGCTTTGTGGCAGCTTTTGAACATCTGTGGGATCTATTAATGTCAAATCTAGCCTTTATTTAACAACATAAGCAAACTCTATGTTATAATGATTGCACAGCCATTAAGGATCAAATTAGTTACTGAAAAATGTTCTGTTTTTTCTCCCTCTGCTTGCTTCTTACTGTCTTTGAGGCTCCGGACCAGCACTCCTGCTGTTGGACAGAAAGACATCAGTAAGTATTTTGGTTTTCCAATATATTAGCAACTGTCAGTGACATTTATATTAATCAGGCTGAACTTTAATCACACTTTAGATCAGCCTGTTTTACTTATTGTTTTATTTGTGCTTTGGTTTGGGGAAGTTGTTTCTTTACTGATCTTTTCCTGTCTTCTGTTATTAGACTTGAGATATGACTGCGCAATGCTGTTGCTGGTGACTCCAGTTAATTCTACAAGACATGCTGTGTAAGTAAACAAACAACAACAGTTTGGTCTGCATTTCTTGAAAGATCACATCCCCCTAACTTAGTTTAGAGGGTCTACACTGTATATAGTGAAGTCTGCAAGTTTTCTAACAACAAAATTGGTTTTGTTCCCAAATCATTTTGCACATCATTAGAATGAAAGTTATTGGCCATGTTTGCATAGCCCTTTTTAAAATAATGCTTTCATGACATTATTGTGTGTTGAGTGGTGGTCAGGGCTATCCAGACTGACAATTGGGACACTGAATGTCACCTCTCCGGTGGGGAGGGAGCCTGAGATTGTCTAAATTTGAGTTTGTTTATACCAAATGCAGAAAAAATGTTTTAAGAAAGCAATTAAGTTCATGTTCCAAAAAATATGATTGTTTGCTTGCAGGACAACAGGAGAGATGAGTCCTCCCTCACACATGGTGTGGTCAGTGAAGATGGTCACCTGCAGGTTCAAGCTCATTGCATCTCCAACCCACATCCACTGACACTGTACTTAAGGGAAGTTAAAGACTTTCTTCTGCACCTACATTTGGATCACCTCGATCCATGATAGTCATTCAGGCAGTAATGCCTGGACTGGAAACAAGCCATCCTTAAAATAATACAACATTCCAGCTCATGTGTTGGAATGCAAAACAAATGTGTTGTTTAAATCAGAGACTGCACTTGTGACAGAACAACAAATATTTTATTTTGATTATATAAGTAATGTAAGTACAAAACAAACTTGTGGTAGGCCTAAACTTATTTTCAGAATAATTACATCTGAGACTTTGTTTCATTGTAAAATTATAACAGTGATAGCAATATAATTGTTTGTTGTTCAGCAGAACAGTGTCCAGTATGTTGGCTGTTATACTTTGTTGTGTTTGAAAATAAAAGTTGGGCTGATTTTAACATCATTACAAAAAGTGTTGTTAATTGTTTTTAATCATATTCAGGTTACCACAAATTGTTTTTTCATTTAGTTGAACTTGAAATGTTTGTCAGTGGGTAAACAATTATTATTGTACAGTCAGAAATATCAAGTTATTCTTAATACTGTAGACTTGCACTGTATAAGTTGTCCTAACAGTCATCTTAAGTAAGCTTTACTTAGTTTTTTTTGAGGCAACGAGTTTCCTTAATTTTTTTGAGTTCTCTGAACTAACAAGTAGAGCTGGGCGATATATCGAGTTTTTAAAAAATATCGATATATTTTTATACGAGATATAAGATGTGACAATATCCTTTATATCGATATAGTCTATGTTACGCTATAACTATACTTGTGGAGCCGCAAGTTTGCCTCTCTCGTCCACTTTTGTCTTTACGCAACATTACTCGGCCTCGCCCCTCCTTCACTGAACACAACTCCCCCTCCTCCCCCATCGCTTCACCTGCAGGAAGCGACAAGATGGACACGGCAAATCTCCGTTAACGAGTTACTGCGCATTGCCCCGTGCGTGGGGCTGGACACCGTCAACGTGTTAGCTAGCTAACCACGCTAACGAGCTAACCACGCTAACGCCATGCAGCCCAGAGGCGCTGCACAGCCTAAAATCCTTTCATTTTCTCAAAAGTTGACAGCGCGCCTTATGTATGAATTCTGGTTGTGCTTGATGGCCGCGAAGCGATTTTATGTGGTACACAGCGCTCAGCAATCTGTCAAAAAATGTTTTAGTACGACTTTGGTAAGCTACGGTGCTGCACCGGTTGATGGATTGTCAGAGCATTACGGCTACCGAGGACCCTCGCGGAGTGATACGTACTGTGTATAAGGACCATAAATGGCACCTATTAAGAGACGTGGTTACGAAGAGGATTTCAAACTCAATGCTGTCAGTCACACAGTAGAAGTTGGGAACAGAGCAGCTGTGAAATCTATCTTTGTTACTATGCTCTGCGTCTTTTAGTTTACATTTTGACTGCACAATTGTGAGCTTTTTGTTATGCACAAAAACAACATTGTTTTCTTTTATTTATGGAGCATTATTATTTAATAAATGCTCATAATTTATTTTTGAGTAAATTTTATGTACATCTATGCTCTATGTTAATAAAAGTGCCCGTGTGACATCTGGGACACAGCTTTGACTAAGAACTCTCTTTTTGTTCTTACTTTATGGCTTAAAAAAAAAAATCAAGATATATATCTTATATCGCCGTCCAGGTAAAATATATCGAGATATGAATTTTGGGTCATATCGCCCAGCCCTACTAACAAGGCTGTACAGTGTACTCAAAATGAGTAAGTTGCCCTAACTTGGTCATCTTACGTAAACTTGATCCAATTTTCTTGAGTTCTGGGAACAAATGAGCTTGTACAGAGTACTCAAAATAAATAAGTTGTTCTAATTTAGTCATTTTTAGCTAAGCTTTACTCAATTTTTTTGAGGCAACGAGTTTCCTCAATTTTTTTGAGTTCTGGGAACTAATTAGATTTTACAGTGCAGCTGATGGGCAAGAATTGTTATTTAATTGTTATCTGTTACTTAATTACTTTGGTGTAGTATGAATGGTGATTATGGGGAAGGTCTTTATTAGTAGAAAAAGTTGTGAAAATACACTTAAAAGTCTAAAATATATATCTATATATATATTCTCTTTTTTCAAAGAGAATATCAGCAGAATTCCAGCTGATTTGTTGGCCCAATTCTGGCCCCTGGACCTTATGTTTGACATCACTAATCTATTGCTAAATCCGAATTACTATAGGTACTTTATATGGGGTCTTAGTGTGTTTTACTTGTTATGTTTTGTTTTTTAACTTTACTGTTTAATTTAACAATTTCTCAAATTCAGTGAGAGGTCCTTATTCTAAAAATATGTCTACGTCCTAGAACGTTTTTCCCATTATTTAAATATCCCCGTAGTCATTAATAGATGTGAATAATTTGCGAAAGCTCCTTCTCTAACTTTATATAAAGGTTAATGTAATTATGTATCAAGGTGGTGTCCGAATACATGCTATAAACTACAACTCCAATCCTGCTTTACGCAGTTTTGATGACGTTGCACGGGCATTTCCCGTAGTAACCTTTCCTGTCTGCTTGCTGGTGCGTTTGCGCCTCCTGTCTTGAAAGCGAGGTGAAGAATAGTTTACTTTCCAGAGTTCAAGGTTTGGTGTCGGTGTTCGTTTGGAGTAAAGGCTTTTGCCGAGGCGTTAAGCCCCCTTTCTCAGAGCCAACATGCTGAACATGTGGAAAGTTAGGGAGTTGGTTGACAAAGCGTGAGTATCTTCTAATCACAGTACGGCTGTAACGAGTTATTTGTGCTTGTAGTTTACCTGTTTGAAAGAGACACGTACCCAAAACTTTGACGTCACGTCATTCTTTACAAGTTAGCTAGCCTGTATGCTACTAGCGAATTAGTTAACTGACTTTTACAAACACCATACTTCTTGTTTTAAGTGTGGGTGTCTTGTTTTTCTTACAGTTCTTCTTGCCTTGTCGTTCAGCTAAACTGTAACTAAAAGGATATGGTGTGACTGCGCGTGTCATTTGTTCGTTTTCTCCGAAAGCGCATGCTAACCTGCTTGGCTAACAAGCTAATTATGTAGCCTGTTGACTGGGTGGGTAGCTAGCTGACCAGGCTAGCCAGCTAAGCTAGTTTGACAGCTCCCAGGCTGAATAATTAAACAATGGGTGTTTTTGGAGTTATGTGAAACAGACTTGTCGACCAACCCCTTTTTAGCTGCTACTGCCTGGAAATACATTTTAATTAATTAATTTAAGGTAGAAGTGCTTTACTATCGTCTTGACACTTGTAGCTAAGTTACACACAACGTTGTGGTAGTTGCACGAGAGTCCTTGAGTTGTAAGTTAAATTGTTCGTCGTTATACAACAACAATACAACAATTGTCTAGATTGTTGTAGATTTTCCACCAGCGTCACGCTAGCATACACATAAATACATAAATTAACACATCGTGTTAGTTTTCCCCCTTTTATATTTAGTTTAGATTCCGTTATCTTCGTGTGTGCCTTCATTTCAACATGTATTGAAAATGTTTAATTTTAAGTTATTAGTTAAGTTGTTGTATATTAATAATAATGATGGTGATAAAGTCAATAAAACAATGAGGGATGTTTTTCGGGGCAGGAAGAGCAGAGTGTGTATTAAAATAAAAACGCACCCTTAAAAAAAAAAACAACTACCTTTACACTTTTGGCTTACAATCATGTTGGTGGCAACTAGTTGCCAGTAAACGTAAGTGTGTGTTAAGAAGTTTGACCACAACTTACGACAGTTGTTATTTGAGTTGGCTTTACTGTTATTGAGGGTGCTTTATGTTTTTATTTATTTTTCTACTTAAAAGAGCCACTACACAGCATTTATTGAGTGACCAGTCATCTGCTGGGTTTTGTAACTTGTTGGTGGATGTCAAGCTTTCTCCCTCTCTCTCCCCCCCTCTCTCTCTCCCTCTCTCTCTTTTGTTTGCTTCCGGTGCATTTTTGCATAGTTTGATGGGAGTGTTGGTCAAAGCTTCCATGGCAGTAATTTATTACCTAGCTTTATCAAAGAGCAAGCCAACACCTTTGTTCAGCACATTTGTTCTCCTTTGGCTGCTGGTTTATTTTCAGCTGATGACTGTACTCTGAAGCTTTTGTAGGCTATTGCACGATTTTCTTAAAAATGTATTTTTATTTTTTGTTCTTTCAAGGGCTTAGTGGCTTATTGTGCACAGTCAGACAATAGTGTGTTAAGTCTATCCAAGAATGCAATCCTGTGGATGCACTTGACTCCCCTCTGTGTGTGACCTCTTGCAGCATGTTTTACTTTTGTTGGAGCGAGTCAGACAAAGAAGGCAACATTTACTTTACAAAATTTAACTCAGTAATTCCACATTTGAAAGAACTTAAGTCTCAATTGAGATAAAGGAGACGAGGCATAGATGTATAAAGATGCCGCAACTTGTAAAAACAGTGGTCATGACGTGCCAGACACATTCATTCATCTACACACACACACCCAGAAGCATGTAAATTATTTACTAAACTTAATGTTATATAGATCACACTATCCTGCAGTATTGTATAAATACTGTATATTGTTGCATATATTTATTTTCTGATGCATCTGCACCATTTTTATTTTAACTTATAATATAAAGCAATTTGAATTGACAGACTAAAAGAGATTATTTTTATGCCTGAATGAGTGCGCCTTCATTCTAATCTGGCTTTTTTTTGAAATACTGGGTGGTGTAAGAGCTTGTGTCTTGAGACCTTTTAAATTGGGAACTTGTTGACTTGTTTTCATAAAGTGTCAATAAATGCTGAGTCATTAAGACTGATTGTTGCATTCTTCCTCTGATTAATCAGAGGGTTGTATGTGCATTTTTTAAATATGAGTAAAATGCTGATTTGTTTTTGTTATTTTTTTTTTAAACTTTTGTAATGAGTAAAGTTAACACTAATATGAGAACTAAAGTGCAATTGCACTGAAGAGCAAGGGAAATGCTTCAGCAGTATAGCAGCGGAAATATGTGTGATTGTGTGTCACTGAGAGTATCACAACTTCCGTTTTATCTAGCTGATATCTAGAACAGCAGCAACCTCTGTGTGAAGATAAGCAGTTGCATCAGTGCCTTTTATTTTTTGTCTGTCATTCATGCATGGCAGGTTAGCATTTTCCCTAACTAGCTAGAGAAATTCTGGATATATAAAGTTATAACTACACATGGAGTAACCAGAATCCTTTGAAAACTCTTGGATATAGAATGTTTGAATGTCTGTCTGGGACTTCTCAGCAAATGTTGACTGTGATCCATGGTTGGGCCCAGAGGCTTATTTTAATTAGCTGTGAAATGACTCTGGCATGGTAATTTTCAAATACTTTTCATGGCTTAAGCCACATTTTACAAAAGAAAGTATGTTGTCAGAGTTGTAACCATACCCTGCAACTTTTAGCAATGCAGTCTGCCTGAAAACCACAGAGAGGGTGTATCCTTGTTAACAATATGGCATCAAATCAGTGTTGCTCTGTCAGGCGCTGTGCTGTTTATTGCTGATGTGGCAGTAGTGAAGGAGGAGGTTGTAGAAATTTCAAATTGCTTATTTGCCTTGCCACATTTTACTGCTAAAGCTGCAGCAGGGCATGCTTACTTATTTTAAAGACGATGCCTGTATGATTATTGATCATAGTTCTGCGGTTCTGCAACAAACAAGTTTATGTAAGTTAATACACTAAATGTGAATAAGGTCTCAGGTTATGGCTCAGTTTTACATTGCATATACAATTTGAGATAGTGGCTATACTGCTTCCCTTAATGAAAACACTGCAGGAATTGTCTAGATAACCAGTTTATCCAGTTATGACTGAATAGATGCCAAATGACATGTTGAATTAAATCCCCTTACACAAACGGCGATTAGTCAAATAAGGATGCAAAATCTCAATTAAAAAACACAAGGACACCATTGTCAAATAATGCACAGCAGGTGATGTAAATAGAAATTACTGAAGCAGAAATGAACTTGAAATGAACTGAAAAAAAAGGTAAAGAAGAACTTATAAAGTCCTTTGCTTTTTTTCAAGATCTTGGTGCAACCCTTATACACACTGAAGCTAAGACGTGATATTTTTTTCTTTCCCTTACAGAATGCTGGCTCTATTTTTAAGTAGAAACAAGATTTGTAGACTCTAATCCTGGATAAATATAAGGCGGAGTTTGATTAGCCTTTGTTAGTTCTGTACTGATTGTGATTGCATTTTTTTATTTCTTTAGTCTTTTATAATATATGAAGTCCTATAGATTTGGAACACAGATTTTAGCCTGAAATGCTTAGAGAGATTAATTGTTTTGATTTCTTCCCATTTGAGTCTCTGATTCCCGTTGTACTAGTTTCTAACTAGAGTTCAAAATCAGTCAGCAAACTCTTGTTTTATTCATTGCCATTTTAGCCTGCATGTATGTGTTTACACTGAACGCATTGTGCATTTGCCTGTGTGGTCAGCTGTTTTAGGTTTTGACAAGCAGTTATAGAAAACACGTGATCCTTTTGTTCTTTTAGCCTTTAAAAGGGCACTTGTGGTTGGCTTAAGCACTTTTAAGTCTCTGATTTTATATGATTTTTGTACTGTCATTCATGTTGTTCGTCTTGCTGGGCTGAGGTGCAGGTGCATATTTTGAGCAGAAATGACAAATACAATGTATTATAATTGAAGTTTGTTTTTGTTTGTTATTATAGAACCAATGTGGTGATGAACTACTCCGAGGTGGAGTCTAAGGTGAGAGAAGCCACCAATGATGACCCTTGGGGACCATCAGGACAGCTGATGAGTGAAATTTCTAGGTAAGGTTTATTGTTTATTTCATTTATGTTTTACTGAAAAGCACCCACTGTAAATAAAAAGAAAACCTTACATCCCTTTATTTGCATGTCCATGAACATTATTTTTTAAAGATCAGGCTTCTATGACAAATCCAGCTCTTACTGGATTTTAAGCCTCCTCGCTCATCAAAACAGGAAACAGGGCTTCTTTGAAAGTCAGCAGAACGTTTCTGAATAAACAACCATAAACAATTATAGTTTAAAAGTTAAGCTGTAAATTACCTGCATCTGAATGTCTAAGAACTCCCGTGAACTACCTCTGATGTGTCTTACGTGACTTTCTTTAAGTGCAGAAAGCTTTGTCAAAAACGTATGAGCCCCGAAGTTATGAGTGACACGGAAGTTTCTAATGATTCATTTAGAAGCTATTTTTAGCCTAAGCTAAGTTTTTACAAAAAATGGTTTTTGATGTTCAAGCGTCCCGTTTGACCTCTTCAAGTCTTTTCCTGCACAGAACTGCAAACAATGAGAATATTAAACCCCCAAGTATACATTGTTGATTATTTATCATATTCAAAGTGGACATCAGTGTTTGAGTTCATCTGGCTTTTACTGTTCTTGCTTTCTTGTTATGCAACTATGCATACACAGATATGCTTAAATGCAGATATGCTTCTTTTTTTTTCTTTTTTTTTTTTCTTTTTCATGAAAGTAAAAACTCTAATCTCCCCCCTCCCCCCTGAATGTTTTTATAAACAGAGCCACCTTCATGTATGAACAGTTCCCAGAGGTGATGAACATGCTGTGGGCCCGCATGCTGCGGGACAACAAAAAGAACTGGAGGAGAGTCTACAAGGTCTGCCTCAGTGCTGTTGCAACATGACACAAACCCATGTTCTTGCATTAATTGTGAAACAAGGCTTGAAGACCTAAGTGCTGAGAACATTTTTCATTATGTGGAACACTTTGGACTTGCTAAACTGAAATTAATAGATTTGATTTAACTTTAAAGTCCTTTCTCCTTACTTTTAGCAATAATCGGGTATCAGCAAGAACTTTAAGATTGGGTTAAGCTTTTTTACAAATAACCTACTGATGGATTTCACTCAGCAAGAGATGTGAAGACAAACCACATTGTTTGAAACACTGTGATTGAGAGTAAACGAAAGTCTGACACAAGAATCACAACTTGAACAAACTGGGTTAACTCCAAACTTGAAGTTAAAAATAAAATCCTAAGATTTTTTTTTTTTTTTTTAATTTCCCATTTCGTTTTTTTCTTCCCCCCTCCCTTCAGTCTCTATTACTGCTAGCCCATCTCATCAGGAACGGGTCTGAAAGGGTTGTGACTAGTGCCAGAGAACATCTGTATGACTTGAGATCACTAGAAAGCTACCATTTTGTAGGTAAGGTATCATTCTGGTCTTTTTTCTTCTTTTTTTAAATTTAGATCTTCTCTCAGAATGGCTAGCCATTTTGTTTGCTGAATGTTTTTGTAATCAGGTGAAAAGTTCTGTATCAACAACAGCTTTAATGTGAGCTGCAATGAATGGAAGGAGGCCCTAAGCAGTGCTTAGTCCAGAAACTCTTAGCATACTACTGTAAAGCTGCTTTCAGTGTCCCAAACCGAGTGTGTATTTTAGGTTTTGTTTACAAGGAAGGACACAATAATTATTATTCTTTGTCTGTATCTGGAATTTGTGTATTACTGTTTTTAAGTTAATCAGTTTTGTTATTCTTTCTCTTTAAATTGCTACCCTTAGATGAGAATGGGAAGGACCAAGGTGTGAATGTACGTCAGAAGGTGAAGGAGATGGTGGACTTTGTTCAGGATGATGACAGGCTTAGGGAAGAACGGAAAAAGGCAAAGAAGAATAAAGACAAATACATTGGTGTATCCTCTGACAGCATGGGATACAGAGGCTACTGTAAGTCCACAGATGTGCACATATTGTAGTGTGAAAATAGAGGTGTTGGGAAAAGAGCAGCTGGAACTGATGTGATTACTTTTTGGTGCGGAAGTATAACCTGATATCCTATGATGTCCAACTCATGTTTGCTTCTCTTTTTCCACTAATAGCGGGGGACAGGTATGACTCTGGTGATAGAAAGTGGGATGATGACTGGGAGAAAAAAGGGCCATTCCCCTTCAGTGATAAGCTGGGGGAAATCAGTGACAAAATTGGCACCACCATTGATGACACCATAAACAAGTTTAGAAAGAAGGACAGAGACGACTCACCAGATCGATTCAGGTAGGATACAGCCTCCGATCTGATGCAAGGAAACTAAACGCAAAAGGAAAGTTTCTTGTTGCTATTTAGGACAAAGACATTTGAAGATATGATCGCAGAGCTTTGTGTTTCTTGATGTGTAGAATGTGTACAATGATTGTGTCTGGTCACCTTACCTCTCATGTTGTTTTTGTCCCTAGTGACAACGAGGAGGACAGGGGTCGATCGTCTCACAATGGCCAGCAAAGAAAAGAGTTCAAAGATGAAGAGGAGACTGTTACCACAAAAAGTCTACAGATTGTCCAAGCAACAGAGACGACAGCAACACGGAAGAGAGGAGGGCTGCCATCCAAGAAAGTAGACCTTGGGGCCGCAGCCCATTACACAGGAGACAAGAGCCCAGATACCACCGCCAAACAGGTAGCAATAGCGCTCTTCAACAAATGAAATGAGAGAAGATTTTATTGATATGAGGCTGGTTATGTTTACTCTGAGTCTTGAGTTTTTAGCTTTCTTATTTTATTTTTTGGTTGTTTGTTTTAATTCCAGATGCAGCCAGCCGCAGCCCCTCAGCCAACCAATGCTGCCCTTGCTGATCTACTGATGGTGGACACAACACCTAGTCAGCCTGCTGCCACAGGTATAATGTCGCTAAGTTTGAGAAACCTTTTGTGAAGCACACTTATAACCCGTCTTATGAGAAGATTGATGAGACTATTATCAGTAAAAAAAAAATTTCCAGTAGACAAATTGGACAGGATTTTTAAAGAAACTCCTGGTCTCTGCCCAAAATGAAAAATACCTTTCAGTCGCTGCAATTGTGACATACCAGTAAATCCAGGACTAACCTTTTTAGTTCAGCGTTACAGTACCACAAAGAAAAAACTCCAGAGTAGCTGCACGAACACACTAGACTCTACTGAAAGTGTGGTGCCCAGCTGCTGATAGCAGCTTCCCATTTTTTGGGGACAGCAGGAGGAGGGAGTTGATGTATAGGAACTAAGTGCACCAGATGTTTTTGGAGGAGTCCCTAGGGAATGGAGAGGGCAGAAGCACTGAACAGATGTTTGGTCCCCTCCACCTATTCACTGCTTCCCCCTCCCCTCCCTCCTACACTTCTGACACTAAGGGAATGCTAACTATGGTGGAATGACACCTGGAGCTCACTTGTTTTAAATTTATTTCTGTTTCTCAATGCAGGCCTGATCGGTGGATTTGCCGACTTCTCCTCACCTGCTGCCTCTGCTGGACTGTCCTCGGGTTGGTTTTAAAAGTTTTTGGAGAGTGTGTGTGTTGTTGGTGTGTGTGTGTGTTGTTGGTGTGTGTGTGCATGTCTATGCTGTCCTGTTGCAACCATACCACTAGAATATTCAGAGGGATTCTGGGAGGGAGCCCTGGCCATATGGAGCCTGCTACCTGCTCTGCATAATAAGAACAGACACACATCAACTCCTGTTATGGATGACAAGGAGATGGGGACAGAGGAAGAAGTTGGTGGGGGTGGAGAAAGATGAGAGAGACTGAGAGAGGGAGAGAGACATCAGGCCAGGCCAGTTCAATAAAAATTTAAAAAGAGCCATCAGTGGTCACTGAGAATGTCCTCAAAAATATAACCTCTTAAGATTTAGCTTTCTATTGTTTACTGTCAGGCTCAGATTTGTGATTTTGCTGAATCATATATTTGCACGGCTCACAGTACAAATATCACTGTTTCGATGGCAAATAAAGACACTCATGCAGCTGTCTGTTTTTGGTTTTTTTTCTGCCTTTCTTGTTGCAGCAGCACAACCCAATAGCCCCAATGGAGACTTTGGAGAATGGAATGCTTTTCCTGGAGGTCAGATGCCAGCATCTGCTCAGACTGGCAACATGAGTGGAAATGACCTTTTTGCACCCATGAATGCAGGTCCTTCTGTTACCACCCCAACTGCTGCCCCGGCCCCAGCTTCAGGCTCTGGTCTTGCCTCAGCAAACCTGTTTGACTTGATGGGGCCAACACAGTCTCTCACCTCCTCTCAGAGCCTCAGCTTTAGCATGAGCAACACACAGAGTGTGAGCACCACGGTCCTACCCCAGTCTAAGTCACAGGTATGCATGATTGGTCTCATTCATACACACATCCTTGTTAAATTATTGATTGTTCTACATATCTATACAAGACTCCTATTGGGTGTAAATAGAATACAGGTGGAATCAAAATCTCTTGGGTCACAGACCTTCAGGCTTCATGGATACAGAGCTAGAGATATGGATTAGTGTGTGGTATATAAAGCATAGCATGAGATATGAGACATTGCTAGCTCCAATAGTAAGTTCGAGTGATTAGATCTGGATTTTCCTCAGCAATATTTTTAGATCTTGTCAATGCCGAAGCTGAATTAAGCATGTTTTTGTGAATTCAAAATGTTTACCTTTTATCGTACCACATGCTTGTTTGCTCTTGGCCTTCAAATTCAAATGCTGTGCAAAATTTCTTTCACATGCTGTTTATAATAGATTAATGCCAGATGTGACAAGCTAGATAACTATTATCACTAAGGTTCAAATACTTCCATTTATCCTCTTACTCCCACTTTTTAACATTGCACCTTGACCTCCTTGTGTGATGGAGACATACTTCATGTGATTGAAAGACAAAGGACAAGCGGGATGGTGGAGAGTTAATGTGCAGCCACTCCAGATGCTCATCTTCCCCTGAGACCTTTTCATAACCACCCACTCCTCATTTTACTGACACCGAATGAGAAAAATGAGATTTGAGTCACAAAAACATTAAAAGTCCAAGAAAAGCTCACATATGTTGACTGTATCTTCATGTAAAAAGGGTGTTGACCTACTTTAAAGGGAGGAAGACATTCACCTCTTCCATTTCCTCTATTTATTTTAAATGTTATGTTTTTATTGAGTTAAGAAAGAGACTCGGTTAGATTTCCCTCTGTCGAGGTTAAGTGGGTTATGCTAAAGGTTTAGAGGCTTGAATAATGGAGTAAAAACTGCATCTCTTAATTTTTTTTTATGAATTTGGCACAAATGAGCTCTTTTTCTAACATTTTGCCTGCTTGTTTATCTGTGCCAGCCCCTCCACACAATGGGGGGTCCTCTTCAACCACAGCCCATGCAGTCTATGCAGTCTCTCCAGCCTGTTCAGCTGGGAGTGTCATCTCAAGGTGCAGGAGCCAAAGCATCCCTTCCATCCACCTGGTCAGATCACTCTGTTAACATCAGCCTGGACTTCCTAGGCCCTGGAATGCAGCCCCCCAAACCAGCCCAGCCCAGTCTCAACACTCTCCAACAAGGTGAGAGGATTAGTACTTCAGATCTGACATGAATGGCAACAACCTCACAGTCCAGGTTCTGGCTTAAGTCTTTTTAAAATTTGAATTTGTCTTTTGTTATTTCCAGGCAACCAGGCACCCGGCAACATGCTCTCCCAGGGATTTTCCAATATGAGTCTGGGACCTACAGCTGTCCGACCTCCTGTTAATCCCATGATGCACCCTGGTGCTGGCATGGGAATGGGTATGGGAATGGGCATGGCCCCCAATCAGGGCATGATGGGAATGGGGATGAACATGGGGATGCATCAAGGTGGGATGAACATGGGGATGCCACAGGGAGGTATGACCATGGGGATGCCTGGTGGGATGGGGATGGGGATGAACCCTGCGATGGCCCAGCAGCCCAAACAAGATGCCTTTGCTGACTTTGGAAATTTTGGAAAGTGATGGAACTGGAGAGCAAAGATTATAAGAGGAGCAGTGGCAGTCTCCCTCTCCGTCCACTGGTGAAGGATTGTTAAGAGCTGCAAACAAAGAGTACTTGAATGTCAATAATGTCAACTATCATAATACCAACACCCTGCAATCTCTTTTTTATAGTAATATGATTTGGATCTAAGTGAATGAGTGTGTGCGTGCGTTTGAACGAATGATCTGTCAGGTCTGGGTTCATGGTCAGGCACTCTGATGATGGTGTGCCTTGTAGGTTAGTTGTCTATCAGTGAGCAGAAAGAAGAAAGTGCCACTGAGAGAATGTCGGGGGGATTTGCTTTATAACCTCAATCAAATGAAATCACCAGAATTGCAAAAAAACACGACTAGCTGCGTTTGTTTTCCTTTTTTCCTTTTGCTATATAATGTCGATAACTTGATGAATCATGAATTTCGATAGCTTAATCTGCCATTTTAACTTCCTAACAAACATTGAAGAATGTCAGGTTACCTCTTTCTTTCTTTTTTTTTCTTTAATGTCATCGTTCTTCCTTCAACGTGTAAATAGAAATCTGAAGCCCTAACAATAAGTTATGAAGCTCATATATGAGAGGCAGTGACAATGTGAAGAATTGCATCATGTAGACCAAATCTGATATGAATTAAGAACTATAACAAAGCACATTGACACCTTCTCTTTGTACATAAGTATCCAGACTTCAAATGTGCCTGCAGCTTTAGTAATTAATTATTTGCAGTGAACGCTATCAATTGAATTTGAGGAGTTGCACCTGCAAGACCATGAATTTGCCTTTCTTATTGGTATATAGCTATATATTTTTCTTCTGATAATTATAATCAGTTAGCATCCAAATGAGATAATCAGTAGGTAGAAAAGCCTTATACAGGAGTACAGAGTGCCTGAAAGACCTTTGCCTTTTCTCTTCAGTCAACCTCTTTGAAGGAGACAATGTGACTGTGCAGTGTTGAAAATAGCTGCGAGGATGGAGTTTTTGTGCTTGGTACAAATATGCCTGTGCCTCAAGCCAAGTGTACTGTCTGTTCAGATGGCGGGTGCAGTTGTTTCACTAGTTCTGTTTGTTCATCTGATTCAACTTTTTTTTTTCTTGTTTGTTTGTTTTGTTTTCAATCTGTTAAGGCCAGTGAGAACTTCAGAGCTACAAAACACCAAGATAAATTCATTCAAACCTCAAGTGTTGATTCAGACTGTTAAGATTGTAAAATGCAGCTGTCTGTTAGATGTTCATCAGTGCATTTTGGTACATGACACCTTCCATGTTGAGTAATGTTGCACATTAAAGCAGGAGCAGGAGTCCTGAAAAGATTTTCTGTCATAGCCACCATCAGTCCGAGTCTGTGTGTTTAGTGACTTATCAGGTACAGACGATTGTGTGAGAGGAAGCCCTAACCTGCCATGTTTCAGATCAGCGTGTTGGTTGGATTTCATTTGTATCATCGGGTAGCACATCATGAACAGTCCCATCCAGCTGTATGCCAGCTTCATTATGCTATAGATGTACACAACGTTGCACTTCAGTGGTTCAAGTGCCTGCGGGTGGTTGCCTCCTGATCCTTGTGATGAGTGATAGATAATCAAAATTGAATCTTGACTGCCTGACATTTTTGGTGTGTCGACGCTGAGATAAATAATTCACTGACCAGAGGAGAAGGCGGTGGATTCTGCAGCCTCAGGAGGATTTAAGTTGTGTTTTCTACTCTCCACCCTCCTCTCAAGGGCTCATAAGGCTGAGCACACTAACACATAGTAGCCTTGCATCGGTGTCTGAAGCATTAAAATGACCAAAATCTGTTTGCTTTTTTTTTTTTTTTTTTTCCTATTGTATACAAATATATATCCGTAGAGGTTTGCTTTACGCATTTTCTTTTCTACTTTAAATCCTCTTGGTCCTCTCAAAAATGGGATTGTTGAAACACTAGTATATGCAAATGTAAGATCATGGAAATCCTTCTAGAAAATGAAATTTTGCATTATTCCCATTTTGATTTGATTTACACATCAAGATTCTTTATCTACAACATTAAACAGTTGATTGAAATTTGCTAATGGTGTGTGTTATTTGGTGTGTTGTGTCATTAGCCTCATTCAAAACTGCTTCAAGCAGCAAAAGTGAAGCATCCGCACTTGGCTTGGAAATTACATTTACTTGATGGGAGTTTAATTTGTGCCAGTAACGAGACGGTGTTCAAAAGGCCGTCTGTAAATCAAAGAGAAAAGTTACACGCTGCCAGATGCATTATAGCTCAGGTAGATCCCCCAGCATTTAATCTTTTTTGCCGGCCAGTCACAAGGACTCCTGTACCACTTCAAATCTTTATTATGGATCTCTTGTAACACTGATATAATGTTAAAAAGGTCTTTCAAAGTTTTTCTCTGGACACTTGTCTGCTTTTCAACTCATTTTCAGTCCAGTACCTGACCATTTTCAGAGGAATGTTATTTTTGCCTCTTGTGGTCAACAAGCAACTTCACAAATAATCAGTATAAAATTAAATTTTTAAATACAGTTTGAGAATTTTTTTTATTTTATTTTTTGCAACAACAAGGTAATTTTCACAGATCTATAGGTGAAAACCTGACATCGCAGCATAATGTGTCCTTAAAAATTTTAAAATGAGAAAACTGCCCAAGTGGAGGGCAAAAGGAGAAGTGGAACTAAACTATAGATTAACAGTATCTGAAAGTCATGTCCTTAAAAACTAAAGTCTGAGCTCTTATGCAAGCAGTCCTCTGAAGCGTAGAAGTGGTCATACCAAATATTTACCTTAACGCTTGTTATAACTGTGCAAACTCTGATTTACCTTGCATATTGTAACCTTGTATGTTTGCACGTTTGAATAAACCTGTTTCCAGGTTTCTTAGCAATATATAAAGAAATGAGGTGACTCAAGACTTTTGCACAGGACTGTATTTCAATTGTTAATCCGAACTTAACAGTTATAACTCTAGCTCTAATTTTAGCCAGTGAGTTTATCACTTTTTAATCATTCAGCCTGTCCATTATTGCTGATTAAGTAACTTTTCTTGTGAAACCAGTTGTGGTCCACGTAGGTCTTTAATTAACTGCTTCTGTGTTTTCTGATAAGTTGAGCTAATTCCAATTTACCCGCCGGGTCCTGCAAAGGTAACCCAGGCTGAAAAAACGCTGATTATAGAACACAAGAGACTAAATCAAGAAAGCAACGAGCCAGCTGCAGCTCCTGAGCTCAACACATGCTTTGAACCTTTTGCACTTTCAGACTATCGGGACTTGAGGAATGCTACAAAATCCTTTTGGTGTTACAGTTAGGGAAGCGCTGGATTCTTTTATTTGTCAAATTTATAGTCTCTCCCAGTGCAAGTGATGGCCTCATTACTCTGGTATAACACACGCAAGAGACAGATGTTGCAGTTGTTGCCACAATTAGACCACACAATCAGTACTGTGCCCTGCTCACACTGCATCAGGGATTGTTGGAACACACTTTTGTGACAAACACAGCTTGCATTAAACAATTGACCCCATTTTTTCCCTCTCTGGAGAGGCCTTTTAAATGGGCTACACTAATAATATTCTGATACATTATATGAAAAGTAACGTTATATACAGTAAATGAATAAAAGCTCACCTTACTCATAGAACATGCCCCACTTATGACATAAAATATATGGAAAGAGGGTCAGTCTCGAAACAAATTAAGAGAAGCTGAAATGCAGAAAGAAATCTGACGCAGACCCAGAAACATTGCAGCGACGGTCGTTCTGTGCCACTCATCATCCAAAACTAACCTCTGTCATTTAAAAAGGAAAAAAAAATGCAACATCTTTACAACTTCTAAGAGATGCAGTAAATCGTGCTTTTATGGGTAATGTGCCCATTAAAGAGTAAAAGCAATCTAAGACGTCAAGACAAATGACAGCTTTTGAGTGCCATCTGCAATCTCGAGCTTCACAAACTCAATTATTCATAATGCATTTATGAAGTCCGCTGAGACTGCGCTGTCATTCCCATTCAAACTAGCGGGGAAACGCAACATAAAGGGACAAGCTCTTTGAGATGACAATGGCGTGTTCGATGGCTCTGGTGTGTTTATGGTGCCACCTGCTGGGAGACAGCCATTTCACTGGGTTTCCTTTATAGGGTGTCAAATAAACTAAACAGGCAAAAAACAAAACACACACAAACACACTTTTCTGTAATTACAACTGGAAAGCTTTTATTTATCAAAAGCAAAATAATTTCTCTGGTGGGCAGAGACAAACCTCCATATCAATATGATATAAATCATCAGTCTGTGATCCATCTGAATCTCTAGAATTTGTACCAGTTAGCGCAGATGCTCCAAAAAAACCCCTGCTTTGTTGCCGGGATCTATGTAAGAGTGAAAATCAGAGCGGCTGGGGGTTAACCAGGATGACATTCTCACCACGGATGAACAGCTGGTTGATGTGGCGCGTATGGACCTTGCCGTACGTCTTGGTTTCTTTCTTTTGGCGAGCCTGTGGACTTTGGACCACGAGCAGTGTTTTGTGTGCATCCTTTTCGGTTTCAGCAGCTCCTGACAGCTCTGAGTCTGCTGTCCTGCCGTCTCCTCTCACACCAACGGCATGAGAAGAAGAACGACTTTCTGGAGTCTCTTTGGGAGACTCTGCAGGCTGCTTCTTCACTGACTCAGCACATTCAGAGGTTTCCTGGAGACTTAGCTTCTCAAAAAGCTGCAGATACAAAGATTTGATCATTCTTAAGATTTTCATCCAACTGAACCACATAAAAGCGCTCCGTGTGCTCTATATGTATATGTAAAAAGACCTTTACAATTTAAGCCAGCAATACTACTGTCAGCTCGCTTGCAAGCTCAGCAAAGCACAGATAGCTGTTATTATGACGTAGTCATTAGAAACTTCTAAATGTTTCTAGCTTTCCTTAGAAAATCGAAGGACAAAATTTTACTCATGTGTATATACATATATATATATAGAATGAAAACTCATCCATTACCCGTGTAGTGGTGAGGGCTTTCTCGTGATAGAAAGCCTCTCCAAACAGAGGCTCTCTGTACGTTTCATCCACATCCACCATCGCCTGTCAGCGCGAGATAACCAACGATTAAGATACGAAATTTGCGTAGTTCAAGAATGCAACATGAGATCACTGACCATGTTCCAGAACTTGTCGAAGGCCACGACAAAGCCAGAGCACACTCCCCTCAGACCTTTGAAAGTCCTGACGTGAACTTTGACTCTTATCCTCTCCTCCACGCAGCGGTACAGCTCCCCCAGAGGACTGCCTTTACACACTGAAAACACAAGACAAGCAGGTCGCACAGCTGCTTCTGCCTATTATGATAAATGATACAGGGAATTCAGCTAAAACCGAGGCTTCTTTAAAGTAACAAGTAATGCTAAAATTATGAATAAATTTTTTTAAAAAATGAAAATATGAATATATATGTGTGTGTGTGTAATGTTGTAATGTGGTTTTCATTTTATTGGGGGCAAAGGGGTTCAGGGTATACGTAAGCCACAGCTAGGAACCTGCCAACCAATACTGAAGCCATTCTGCCTCTTTTATTACTCCAGTAGCCCTATTTTATTGGGACATTTTATTTTATTTTATTTGTCGGTTTATTTGGGGTAGTCTGTCAGTTCTTAGTGTATTCTAATAAATACAAATATCGTATTCTAGTCTCTCCTTTAAAGTTTAAAGCGGCTCAGTGAAACTGCCCAGGCGGGACTAGGTCTCCAACACATTACACGATGAGTGTTGAACCTACGGGGCATTCTCGTCAGGACATTTTTCACAGGTTTCTGCCTCCTCTTCCTCCGCGTCGTGCCGCTGCTGCTTTCTCCCTCCTCTGACTCAGATACCGGGTTGTTCACCATAAGTTTCTTCAGCCTCTCGATACGCTCCAGGTCCACCACGCCTTTCATCGCTTTACGCTGCCTTTTCTCCAGGTTCTCCGGTTTAGCTCTCCCGCGGCCGCCCTTCAGAAAGCTCTCGTACTCGGCCACGTTGTTGAAGCACTTGATGTTTGGGAAGGGAAGCTGCACTGTCGGTGAGTACAAGGCCAAGAGTGGATCAAACTTATCCGAGCAGATGTCCAATTTATCTGCGCCATCGTCCTCGGCTTTACTGCCAGCCTCCGGAGCTGAGGCCGGGCTGGAGCAGGGTGCTGACAACGTCTCCTTACTGTCTGAATTTACACTTCTTTTTTCCCTCTCCTCCATGTTCAAAACAACCGCAGAAGTGTATAAAGCGAGGAATTCTGGGTATTGTCTCGTGTTTAGCAACTGGACTACAAGTCCCATAGCCTCCTAGATGTACAGTATCTAGTTTAGTTTCTATTTAGGCACAAGATGGCGCTAGAAAGCAAATTACTTTCGTAAAATCTTTAAAACTTGAAAAAAAAAATTCCGCAAAGCATCCAAAAAATTTGAAAATTGAAGCATTATTTTTAAGGTGGCTGAAGAAACGGGAAATTATTTGCGTTTTATTTTAAGTCTACCGTAGCTCCGAAAATTTGTGTTCCGAGTGATTGTAGTTCCGCTACGACACAATTTCTGGGCGGACTGTATACAAACCAACGTGTTTGAATGTGCGGAAGAGAATTATTCTTATTATTTTGATATATTTAGTTTAGATATTCTCTAAATAGAGAACTGACATACGTATAACACAGATCATTTTAATAATAACACTTTCCGTCATTTGAAGTTGTTGAATTTAGTTTTTCATATCATAGTAATTGTTGTCCGTTTGACTGAATATTTTCCCATTGTTGACATATAATTTTCGCTCCTTGTGCTTTCTCTTCAGGAGCATCCCAATGCTAATTAGTACAGCGAGCAGATTTGGTCTTTGGTGCTGTTCTCTTACATCTTCGGTCCGTCTTTTCTCCAGATCCAGTAACATGGCCAAAAGTAAGTTTGAGTATGTGCGCAACTTCGAAACAGATGACACCTGTCTGCGGAACTGCTACATTGTCGTGAGACTGGATGGTCGCAATTTTCACAAGTGAGTATTCTTCATTTGCGCTAAAACACCAGGAGCTATTTGATTTGAATTGTTGTTTTGGCGTCTTAATGCATTATGTGTTTCAGGTTTGCGGAGCAGCACAAGTTTGCAAAGCCCAATGACGACAGGGCCTTGGGGCTGATGACAAGGAGCGCACGCTCTGTCATGGAAGAACTGGAGGATATTGTTGTTGCCTATGGCCAAAGTGATGAGTTCAGCTTTGTTTTCAAGCGGTCTTCTACCTGGTTCAAAAGAAGAGCCAGGTGCTGATGTTTTACATAATGTTGAACAACATCATTTTCACACAGACCTTCTCTAGCATTTTATCTGACTTTATTTTGTCCCCTCTTTTCCTTACAGTAAGCTCATGACCCACGTGGCCTCCCAGTTCTCCTCCTCGTACGTGTTTTACTGGAAGGAGTTTTTTGAGAATCAGCCCCTCCTGTACCCTCCGGGATTTGACGGACGGGTGGTCCTATATCCTAGCAATCGTAACATTAGAGACTACCTTAGCTGGAGGCAGGCAGACTGTAAGTGCAAATGATGCTCTGAATGGTAAATCACACATTTGTTGTGGTGGAAATATGTCACATTGTGTCTCTGTTTCTTTCAGGTCACATAAATAATTTGTACAACACAGTGTTTTGGATGTTAGTGCAAAGAAAAGGACTCAGCACAACACAGGCAGAGGATCGCTTAAAGGTGAAACACAATTGATTAATGTATGTTTGAGTGTAAACTGGCAGATGCAAGTGCTTATTAACAGATATAAATATTTGAAAAAGGTACCATCAAAAAATCATATTAAGGTAATGCCCACATATTTAAGGTTGTAAGCATCGATATGTTAAAGACTGTCACTTATAGTCAAGGTCATCCACACAGTATTCAAAGTGTACCATGTCCCAAATGAAGACACACTGGCTTCTACCTACCAATAGATTCCAGCAGCATGTTTTGTAGATTCATATCAGCTGATCATGTGTCAGAAAAAAACAACAGTAAATGCTCACATCTCTCAAAATGTGCCATATAAAGGATAATTGATTGCCATACTTGGTGATTTTTTTCTTTCTGGCTACAGATACGTTATGGAAGGTATAAAGCTTTTCAACTACGAGTCTCTGGACTCCTAAACAGCATCAGGAACAAGCTAGTCGCAGTGATGGCTGGTGCTGATATAGTTATGTATTATCTATTACTTGTAAATTAAAAGGTTAATTTAGGGTATTGAATATTGTGAATTAGCCACAGTAAGCAAATCTGCCCTTTTAACATTTCCTAGAAGGAAGGTGAGGTCACAAAACTATTAGGAAAGGGAAAAATTATTTCCCCACACGCTATAGAAAACTGCCAACCAGAAACAAATAACTCACCAGACCACCAAAAAGCAGGGAAACAGACGATGTGCCCCCAGTTGGCACAATATGAAAAAGGCATCCCCTTCCCCTGAGTCCCAAGTAGCCATAAGAACAACTTCTTAGTTATGTATTAGTGTTATATTTATTAAACAACAGATTTCCCAAAAATCAGAGTATAAAATGAGTGAGCCAAGACCACAATAACAAACAAGTAGAGCTATCCATCAACACAAACTTACATGACCATGCAAAAAGTAATAAACCCAAATATATAAGTTTACCTACCCGGACTGTGAAAATGAATAAATTGGTTGATTCGTTAGCTAAGAATGTCTTAATTGTAAAAATTCATCTATCAAATTTCAGTTTAAAAACAAAACAAACATCTTCTTCATTTAATAATATCACTTATATACTTACACAACACTTGGCTTTAGGGGCCGATAAGTTTCAAGGTACTATTTCTGATATTTCATCCGAGTAAACAAAGAGGTTATTTAAAAGATGTAAGCTTTCAGCTACGTCATTATGAACAATTTATTACTGTGCATTAAAATAGTGTGTACAGGAACAGGTCTGTCACTAGCTATGACAGCTGCTACAGACTGACGCAGCTGTCCTCTGGAAATCACCTCATTCTTGTGGGGGCTGTCTGGAACCAGCTGATGGGTTTTGGGTGGATGTTTAGGCAGCATGAGTTATTTATTTATACCTCATCCAACATTCATGGTTCATAATTCCTACGTAATAATAACAACAACAAATAATAACAAAAAAATGACAGAGTGGTTTACTATTTATTTCTTGTTGATTTTCTTCTAGTTTTAATTCTGAAGTAAAAGAAACAGCCACTATATATAACCAGCGGTTTGGTGGGCGGTGGTGTTCCTGTCATGCTTTTGTTGCAGCTGTTTATAAAACTGTACTATCTAAAGACCATGTGAGGGATTCTGTAGCTACACACCTAAGTTTGGATGTCTCACAGTATTTCTGCCTTTTTCAGGGAACATTGGCTGGAGATAAAAATGAGATCCTCTTCACAGAATTTGGTATCAACTACAACAATGAATCTGCCGTCCACAAGAAAGGTACCACCCTCATCTGGGAAAAGGTGAGGTGCTCAAGAAGGGTTTTAAATCTATTCCCCTATTCAGTGGGCTATCTACTTAACTCAAAGGATAGAAACAAAGTATAGATCCTATCACGCAATTATCAGTCCGATACCGATACAGGCATTTGTGTCAATACTATTGATATTTTGATCAGTCCGCCCACCTCCATTCATCAGGTTAGGTATGCCTCTCAGTGAAGTGCAGGGACACGCTGATCCAATCAGTGCGGTACATGTGCAGCCCTGGACATCCATGGCATGAAACCTATTATTGCTTAATCTAATGTGCATGAACGCCACTTGTCCCTGTAAGAAATTGGACTCAGTCTGCATGGGGGTTCAGTACCTAGTTAATATGTCAGAATTTGTTGTTGGAATTAACCAGACGAATTGCTCCACCTGCGGCAATGCACCAAGTTCTGTGTCAAAAAGTTAGGGCAAAACCTTTTAACAGTTTGAGGTGACGTCAGAACCTGTACATAGAAGTTTGTTGTAGTCCAGAAATTGAATCCAAGGTTTTAAAAAATGCCTAAAAACCTGAATTCTTTTAAATAGCCAGCAGGATAAACTCTTGTGCTTGCCTAAATCAATTCCCTTGTTATGAGGTTTCTCATTCACATCATGTAGACATTGCTTAAGATTTGTCTGCCATATTGGACCAGTAGGGAAAAATGTGTAATCTTCTACTGGCTGGCAGTGGAGTACCTTGAGGTTGCTGGATCTTCCTTGGTGAAATATTTGCAAAGAAGATGCTGCACTCAAAAGCTCATAGTGATTGCTTTGGTTGCTAGCAGGTTTCCAAGGTTGCCTGCAGTTCTTCCTGTTTGTCCACAAGCTTTTGCTAACTACTAGCGTAACAGTAATAACTTGAGAAAGTGTGACGCAAATTGGATAGGGGGAAGATTAGCCTTCAAAGTAAAAGTCGCACCTTTTGAAACTTTGAAAGTGCTACCTTAACATAACACATTGTTTTATTTATTTATTTTAAGTTATTTCCAAATTTGCAGTGAAATAGATGTTAAAGCAGGGAATGCATTTTAGAATGGCTGCCTTGTGGTTGATGGATTGCTATTGTATGGTGCAACATCAGTTTTCTTCTCAGTCACATCCACCCCTCGCTAGTCAGATCAGGATTTATAACACCAGTCAAAATGCCTCTCTCAAACTCAAAACAGTAGTCCACAAACCAGGCCATGGGTGTGACCATATTTTATATAGTCTGTGGTTGTTTTTGCATGTTTAAGCACCCTAACGGCTCGCTTTTTCAAATGGTGTCTGTTTTTCTTCTTGTTAGAAGCAGTAAAGTCTGAGATTGAAACATTAAAATCACCACACTGCCTTTTCCCCCCTTTATTAGTATTTCTGTTGTTGTGCATGAAAGAGAAATGTCAGCAGCTGCATACACTTTTTTATTGCACATGACCTCACATTGTGGATGGAGTGTAAGAGAAAAGAGTTCTGCCACTAACATAACAAGAAACCATTTTTAGAAATTTCTTTTTCATGTAATAGTAGCATTTCCTTGGTTTAATAGGACATTTATTTATGCAGTTAGATGCTCCTTGGTTGTGAAAGGAAAATTTAAACTCACACAAAAACAAAGAAAAGGAAAGAAGAGATTTTCATAGGATCAAATGTATAAATAAATAACAAAGTATAGATCACTGTAATGTGTAGTGTGTCAGGCTGCCACTTGCTGTGGCACCGGATGTAGATCTGACACTAACTCCAGGAAACGCTGGTTTCATAGAAATTTAAGTTAGGTTGCATCACACTGCACCAGTTCCTCTGAGGGTTTTTTTTTTTTTTTTAAATGCACTCAAAACCAAATCCCACAAAATAATTTTACAGGGTTTAGGTACCGGACTGATTGCTTATGTACTGCTTATCTATTCTCCAAATGTTGGACTACTTATATTCATCAATTTTCTCATTTCTCTTATCTAGCGAGATGAGACTGTCATTAAACGCATGAAGCTGCCAAATGGGGAGGAAAAGGACATGCCCGTCACACGCAGCAGGAGGAGGGTAGAGGCCTACCATTGTGACCTTATAGGAGAGCAGTTCTGGGAGGAGCACCCAGACATCCTGGAGGATGACAACTGCTAACCGAACTTTTCCCGTTGAAGGAGAACAACTCTGGACGCATCTGACCTCAGAGGTGGAAGCGGACCCTTTTAAGCAGCGACTCCAGAAATACAGCTTTATATTGACTTTGTGTCAAATGACATGTTACCCATGAAGATCCAATGTATTCTTACTTTTATATATAAAAATGTTTCTAAGATGTAGGAACTTCCCTTCTTTGACTGCATAATGATGTCTGTCATGTTTAAAGAAAAGCAGATGTGAGTGTTTTAATAGTGTGATATCTATTTACTCCTGCATGTGGCTCTCCTAAGGTTGCCTTTCCCAAAATATGCCCTCATCAGATACCATGAATGACATTTAGAATACTACCAACACTTGATCTTTCAGTACATTTGACATATTTTCTCTTGGCCTCCTGCTCTCATTACTCAGGGGTATTCAGCATGTGTCAAATCTATTTTACCTTAAAATTCGAATCCTTGAGTTTTAATACTACTTCTGCAAAGCATTCCCTTGCAGTGTCCAGTAAGAAAAGAAATAAGCAGAGTAAAGCAGAAATCAATACCTTGACAGGAACTCCCGGCCTTGTCTTGAAGCCAGCATACCATTTAGAGACGTGAATGGGCTGCACTGTCATCGGAGCTAAGAATACCTCACACACCCTGCATACACTTTATCCTTGACATGTGCACTGTGGGGTAGTTATCATCACACTTATAAATGACCGGCTCAGTATGAATGGCTGCTGGAAGCCTAAACTAGTAGGAGCCTACTGTATGTTGTTACTTTAGGTGGACTCGGTTACTGTTGATATTTTTGGTTCTGTGACCTTGTTAAAAGCATTTAGCTGTACTGTATTTTATGTAATTAGAATGTAACTTTCTACTCACACATGTGGAGCAAATTCTAATACGGAGGCCTTTTTGTTTCAAATATACAGCGGTCATTATCTAGAGTGACTTCATGAACAATTATATACAGATACAGTTATATAGTAATTAAAATATCAGCATATACTATGTTATACTGTATGTTACTTTAATAACATATATAATCTGCATGCCTGAGTCATTGGCAAACAGTCCGTCCAGTGGTTCAGCGTGTGGCCTAGAAAGTTCAGATAGCAGAACATGTTAGAACAAGTGGTGCAGTTATTTAAAGACAGCATATGCAATGCCAAACATTTACTCGCAGGTCTACTAAGTTAGACAATAAATTCAGGAGTGACCTAAATTGAAAGCTTGTGTTTATTTGTTTTTTGTTTTTTTTGGTTAGTCCTTCAGTTCTGATAAAGTTACTAAGCTACTGGTAAAATGGCCAGATGGTGTGTGATAACGCCAACTAAATTTAAAACACAGTCATTAGGTCATTTAAAAAGGAAAGCACACACAGCCACTGGACCCATGTGGGTATTTTATGGCATTTTTCAAAAGGTCTAGTAGCTCATTGTCCAGACTATCCTTTAATTATAACACTGAAAGCTTTTTTTTTAATTAACTGAAAATCTTAAAACAAAAGAAATTTCTGTATTGTATAGAGAAAAAAATTTAACTTTTCTGTCATTTAATGGTTTATTTATTACCTAATTACTTTGGTGTAGTATGAATGGTGATCAGAGAGGTCTTCATTAGTAGGAAAAGCTGTAAAACTTATGAAAATACAGTTAAAAGTTCAAAATTTATACCCTCCTTCACATTTTCCAAAGCAGTCCAGAGATTCTGGTCCCCGGGCCTTACATTTGACAACCCTGCTGTAGACAGTAGTTTTTAATCTTTAGCAGCTGTCAAAAAGCTTTACATTTGAAACTAACATGACTCTGCAGATGTCCTAATGGTGTCATCAGGAATGTCTTAAATTGGAGTCTAAGTGTATTACTGTTTTTAATAATTTCATAATAATTGTTCATAATTATTCTAAATAATTATCAAAAACATATATAGCACAGCTAATGTACACTTATCTTTTCATTTATATATTTTCAATGTATAACATGAATGCAACAGTCCATTGTCTAGCGTATGGTGGCATTAAAGGTCCATAACTTGTTCTGAGAGACACTGCAATGGATAAGCATGTCAGAGAACAAGAGAAAGCCTTCATTAGAAATTGTTTTAGTGGAAAAGAAAGTGAGAAATGAAAATAGTAGTCAAATAATGGGAAGTACATTCTTATTAGTGCCTTTTGTCCTGTCTTCCTCCTTTTACCTTTAACTGGTGGCGCAGATGGCTGGCGTGGTTCTGGCGAAGGTTTCTTCGTGTTAAAATGAAGTTTTTCCTTCCCACCGTCGCCAAGTGCTTACTCGTAGGGGTCGTCTGATTGTCGGGGTCTTTTCTGTGCTATTTTAGGGTAACCTTATAATATAAAGACGAGTGTTATTGTGATTTGGGGCTATATAAATCAAACAGAGTTGAATTAAACATGATCTGGTATTTCTGTCAGTTTTGCCACTGATTTGTCTTTCAAATTTGTGAAAGTACAGTAGAATATCCTTTGAAGTGGTGCAAATAGTGCTAAAATAACCATTTCAAGACTTCTAGAATAAATTAAACGCGCTAAATTGATATATATATATATTTTTAAATAATCCCGTTTATAGATTTTCACTTAAAAAAGCGCTGTGATCGTGATTTCCTTTTCGCTCGAACGTTTGTTCCTGACTGCAAGTCTGCCTCGTCTCGGCTCATCGTCCTCTCTGTCTGTCGAAGGGGAGTGGTTAGGCAAAATGGTGTGCCAGCATCTCACCGTTTGCCTCTGTGATGTGAAGCAACCGGGCCGGATCACCGCACATTTATGCCTCTGCTGAGCGACTTCACCGGGAGCCGTTTGTTTTTAGAATGCGTCCAGGAGCGCGTCCTCCACCACCACCATCACCACCTCCCTATGCCGCGCGGTGCTGTGTGTGTGTGTGCCTCATAGTTGTCCTCTACTGTGCCGTCGCTGCTGCTGTGTCTGAAGCCGCTGTTTACAATGGTGAGTCCAAGTGTTCCCCGGCACAACTAGAATCAGGATGCCTGCTTTGAATAGACGACTGTTGTTTTGCGCAGGGATGCATTCCTGTTTAAATGGTTGCATCAGGTGTGTGTCGGTTATGTAGACGACAACGTGGATCTCCAGTCTTGTTTCTTAACTAGCAGCAAAGATAAGACGCTAACTCTCATTCTGTGGTATTTTCAACCTTTTCCCTCCGTTCCATGTGTTTCCAATCAGAAGAAACCAAACAGGCTTCGCTGGAAAGCATCCTTGAGAACGTGGAGAGTTATGAGATTACTTATCCCATATGGCTGCATCCTCTCAGACACAAGAGGTCTGACAACAAAGAGGTGAATTTGTCTCGCTCTTTGTCCTTCTGACAAACAAAATGCTTTAAACGCACTGACACACATCCAGCTTTCATATAAAACCTTTGTGTAAACCATTGCTGTGAAAAAGTGCTTGCCCCCTTCTTGAGTTCTTATATTTTTTGCATATTTCTCACTCTTAAATGTTTCAGATCAAACAAAGGGATCAGGCAAAGATAACCAGAGTAAATAAAAAAGCAGGTTTTAAATGGTTTTAAATGATTTTAAACGATCGCTTATTGAGAGAAAAAGCTATCAAAGCCCACCTGGTCCTAAAACGAATAACTAGTTATGGCACCATCAGATTGCAAGAACTGCAATCAAGCGTTTGCAATAACATCACTGTGGAGGAATTTTGCCCACTCAACTTTGCAGAATGGTTTTATTTCAGCCAGATTGGAGGGTCATGTCAAAGCATCTCCATCTAATTTAAGTCCAGACTTTAACTAGCCCACGCCAAAACCATCATTTAGTTGTTTTAGGCATTCAGAGGTGGACTTGCTGGTGTCTTGTAGATAGATAGATAGTCCTTCTGCATAACTCGAGTGTGTTTGAGCTTCAAGGCACGAACTGATGGCTGATCGTCCTCCTTCAGGATTTTCTGGTAGCGAAAAGAATTCATGGTTCCATCAATGAGGGCAGTCGTCCTGAAGCAGCAAAGCAGCCCCAGACCATCACACTACTACCACCACCACGCTTGACTGGTTGCTGTGATGTTCTTTTTATGAAATATGAAGTACTGCGTTAGTTTCATACCAGATGTAACTGGACTCAAACCTCCCAAAAAGTTCTGCTTTTGTCTCATCAGTCCACAGAATGTTTTCCCACAAGTCTTGGGGATCATTATAATATTCTTTGGCAAAAGTAAGACGAGCCTTTGTGTTTTTTGTGGTCAGCGGTGGTTTTCAGTTTGGAACTCCCCCATTGTGCCGTTTTACCCATTTCTTATTGTTAAATCATAATCGCTGACCTTAACTGTGGAAAATGAGGCTTGCAGTTCTTTAGATGTTGTTGTGGGGTCTTTTGTGATCTCCTGGATGAGTCAAGTCTGCGCTTTTGGGGTAAATTCGGGAGGCTGGTCACTCCTGGGAAAGTTCACCACTTCAAAGTTTTCTCCATTTCATCCATACAATGTCTCTCGCCATGATTCACTGGAGTCCTAAAGCCTTAGAAATGGCTTTGCAACCCTTTCCAGACTGATAAATGTCAGTGACTCTGTTTCTTTAGATTACAGTTTTATTTGTTGCTTTTTGAGATCTTTTAGCCTACTTCACTTTTTCAGACAGGGTCTAGCAGTAATTGGGGCTTATAGAGTGTGGCAAATAAAATTGAACTCAGCTTTCCAGAACACGTGTTGAATCACAATTAATTCATGATTTGAAACATACAAGTGTGACAAATATGCAAAAAAAACAAAAACCAACAACTAAGAAATCAGGAAAAGGGGAAATACTTCCTTGGCACTGTCACTTCTTCTCACTGATTAGTATGCATTTAATGTTTTGCTTCCAGCATCCAGCAGAGGCGCAGGTTCTCATCACAGCTGAGGGCCAGGAGCTCAGACTACTATTAGAGAAAAATGAGTGAGTAACTTGAGTTTTCAACACCAGCCTTATCTTTCCATGCAAAATCAGTAAAGCAGTAGTTTAGAGGAGCCGATTAAATCACTCATCGACATTGTTCCTTTGACTTCCACAACATGCCCTTTCCATACCTCTGTTTATTTGGCCAGATGTTAACTGTCACATAGACGCATTTATAAGGTCAGCGCCCCTTGAGGGGGTGCTGAGAAGGGGGATGAGCAGAGGAAAGCAGGCTGATGGTTTTTGGACACTAGAGGGATGACACCCGATCCGTTCAACCAGGGCATGATGAGGCAATCAGGAAGTGAGGATTGTGCCTCTGCATCTAACGCCCTCTAATCTGATGGAGCGGTTCCTGTCCAGTAACAATGGATTGGTGATAGGAAGGGAGCTTGGTGTCTCATCTGTTTAATAGACTGTGTGCTAGCTTGGGGGGGGGGGGTGCGCAGCTCTTGAGATATCAGTGGTAACAGCGGAGCTGCGGTTTATCACTTTTGTATTCGAGCCAGCGCACAAGTGGACCGGGAAGCTTTTAGGAATATTAGGAATGAAGTCCGTTTTTACCCTCGATTGCATACCGTCTCTGTCATTCATTGACTCCTAGGCACACAAATACTAACAAGCCCCGACTCCACCGTGTCTGACTGACTGTCCCCTGAGGGGATCTTGCCCCCTGTTCTCCAAACCCAGCAGGTGGTCACTCACTTACATTTCCTCCTGAGTGAGGTATTTCGCCTGTGCATGTGTGGTAAGAGAGTAACTGAACAAGATACGCCACAAAACCCTTCAACAAGGTGTTGAATGGTGCAAATAAAATATGTTACAATTTTTTCTTAAGAAAGAGGAACTACAATCCCCGCTTGGTACTCAGGACAGGAAAAAATATTGTGAAACATGTGTTCTTTTGTGAAACTTCTCATTTTTTGTGCAACAGAGAAGCTGTGAGAATGGATGAACTCATAACAGTTTTTTTCTGCCGCAGTCAGAGTTACAGAGATTTCTGTAAAGATATTTACTTTTTTCTGAAAAGCTGAATTTAGTTACTGAAGCAGTGTATCCTGTGATGCACACACTTTAGTATAAAACCAAATGTTTTGATTCTTTAATGTACTGTGTCTGAGAGCTGTATTGAGCTGAACAAATGATGCAAATATTCCATCCATGCATCCAGGCAACCATTTTCTGCTGTTTTTGCTTATGTGGATGTAGGTATTGAAGTCAGAAGACAGTTTAACATTCGTTAAAACAACAAACAAAAAACGAGGCTTCAGTTCACCTCAGCTCATATTTCCTGTACAGTGCACTGCATGAGCGGTGCTGCAGGTTCAAAGAAAGCTTGCAGCTTCTTTTGTAGATTCATTGTTTAGCTGAGGCTCAGCAGTGTTGCCCACCAACTCTGTTGCCCCACAGAGAATGCTATTGTGGATTAGCCTACCCTGTTTCTATTTATCCTTTGCTGGTCTAATGTGGGACTTGAGTCAGGGCTAAGGCAGAAAGCAGTTTATGCCAAGGGAGATTAATGTCTGATTTTGGAGACAAGCCAGAGAAAATGCTGCCAGCGTCCACCCTGTGTCCTGGTTACTCCCTTATGTCCTCATTGCACCTAAAACCGGACGAGAATTCAATTCAATTAAATAAAAAAAGAAAACGATGTGAGAGCTCCAGCTGTCCTCCTTAAATCACTTATTCAAATATTAGGGGAAAACATAACTGTGAGTTTATGTGGGCATCAGCCCCCTTCCCATGGCTCGAGTCAACACTCAATCCATTTCTGTCCTCCCTGGTCATGTTTTTGAATGTGTGTGTATCTGTGTGGCTCTTTAGCATTTATACTTCACTGGTGTGGTTGTGTATAAGTGGCTGCCTGAGCTTTTATCCTAATGAAAGACTGTAGTGCACCAGCAGAGGGTTAATTCAGTTAAGAGCAAGGCAGGGGCTATAGTGAGTGCTGACTCAGGTAGCAGGAAAAGGATGTAAAAACAGAGTGAGCGAGGCAGGAAACAGTAAGAAACTGAACGATGAGCTTGAGGTGTTGAAAGTCATGAAAAGAGGAAAGCAGAGATTCTCTGGTCAGTTCTGGTTCAGAATGTGCCGACACTCTTGCTTCCTCCTCCGCCTGACTTTCTCTGTTCTCCTCTTTAATGTCCTTCCTGCACACCCTTAAGTGCATTAATCTGAATTAAGCACTCTCATGGGAAGATCACACTATACTGTTTCTCCTCTCCTTCCTTTCCCCTCTTGTCCCTTGTCATCATGCCCACACCTTATGTCTTTCCACTGGCCAACTTAAAAAATGTGCACCCCGTTCTTTCTCCTTCTCTCCCCCCTTCTCTCACCTCGTCTGATATCCCCCCAGGGCTTTAATCCAAATATACATTCCCACATGTTCCCCGCGGTCAGGCTTGGGCGTCTGCGGCCACACGCAGACAGACGACACTCGCAGACACATTTGTGCACCCCCAAAAAGAACACAAACATGACTTGAAAGCGCAGATCTGATGGATTGCAGGTCTGTTGAACAGAGAGTGGGTTCATGGATTTGCTTGTCCTTGTTTCCCTTGTGTCTATGTTTAGTTTCACAGGCGTCCTGTTTGCTTAGATGCATTAATCTAGGCCTCCATGTTAGCCTGTGTGTGTATTCAACCGAGGCTCCGCACACGCAGAACGTTAGCCTCCATCTGCAATAAAAGCCTCTTCATCATCTGTTGCTGAGAGGTAATTTGACTTTGCATCAGCCTTCCCCCTCCTCCCCGTCTTCCAGCTCTATGTGGTGATGTCATCTGATACTATGAGAGAATGTGACCCACTGACCCTTAAAGCATTACCCCAAATTCCCTCTCGCTCCCCCCTTCTTTATCTCTCAAGTACATTAGCATTACTCTTCCCCCATCCCTTCTTTCTCCTCTTGAGGCTGAACCAGGCCTTTGTCTCAGCTTCACTGCCAGACCGCCGTGATTCAGGCATCGCCAGGCTCCTCAATCACAGCATCTGTCCAAGCGCTGGATGACATCCAGTCGCTGCTGCTGACCGCCATTGGACAAAGCTCTTTTTTTTTTTTTAATTCCAGTCTCTACTTGAAAGCTGTCACAGTATTCAGCAGAATACATAAAGCTTTGGGGTATTCCAAAAGTGTTGCTGCAGAGTTTCACGGCAGTTGACTCAGGGCTTTGTGGTGCCATTAAATTGCATATCTGGCCAAATTATTACTGATTTAATAAAGGGTGTAAAAGCTTTTAATTATCTGCAGTATTTCATTTAATTACAATTACAAATGACTAACTAAGTGATATTTATCTTTCTATTTCAGTTATTCTAATATGTTTCACCACCCTGCAGGTTGTCCATTTACTTGAACCCTGTACAGTATTTTTGTTTCTTTCTCTCACTGAGCTCCAACTTCTGGAGACGTTGGTGATTAGAAATGAAACTCAGACACACCCGCAGGTTGTTATTCTCTGGTTTCTGTGGTTGTAACAAGCTCATCATTAATGCACACCTTAGATCTTACAGTTAGAAGTGCTGTAAAGTCAACTTTTATGTCACGATTGCTCAGTCATTGACTCTGTCTTTTGAGTTCATTGTTTTTTGTCCTCAGTTAAGAGTTTTTCAGTGTTGTTGTAATTATAGATTTCTGGAGTTCTATGTTTGTGGTTATGATTAAGTCCTAGTCTAGTGTATTATCGATTAGTATTTTGGGCGTTTTGGTTTTGTCACCTGTTATTTTTATCAGCCTCCCCTGAGCTCATGTGTAGGCGGTGTAGGCGTATTCATGTTTTGTTACTTCCGGTCTTATTTTGCCAGTCCCTAGTCTTGTGTGTATTGTGTTCAGTTTTGGGTCCCCTTGTCTTGTTACTTAGATTCTTTTCACCCATGTTTCATTTTCCTCAGCTGTATAATGGTTCCCTAATTACCTCATGTGTATTTAACTTACTTTTGGCTGGAGCCCAGCTTTGTTTTGAATTTTTTGCGCATTCCAGTGATAAATTTCCTTATTTTGAGTTCAGCCACGGTCTCTGGAGTCCTGCACAGTAGTTAGTGATGGTGTGATAAATCACCATGAATGTGTTGAATCTTTCCAATTGCTTCACCAAAAGGCAGAGGTAATATCACAGAAGCCTCTGTACCGTCCGCTCTGAGATTGATTTGAGAAGATGTATGTTGTTATTGGGAGATATTATATAAAATGCCCCCAAATTTGTGGATCCATAATGGTCACGTGCTGCAGAACGATACGGGCCTCGACACAGGCTTCATTTGGACACGCCCCCCTTTGCTCGACACAGGCCTCGGGGCTTCAACATCAGATGTAACATCACGAATATTGGGTCCTAAATCTGTCTACCGTGCAGCATATTGTGAGATTTTTAGTTGTTATTTTGCCATGTTTTAAGTCATTTCTATTTCTTAAGCATAGGCTACCATCAACAATACCAAAGTAACTTACAAATACATTGCTGGGATTAGACTTTTCATTAAAACTTTCATTAAAATGAGTCCCCAAGGAATAGCAAGATTCAGCTCAGAAACTGCAGCTGACTGTCAAGTGAGGATAAGGGAGAACAGAAGTGGAGTACTTATGTGGTTCCATCATGGAAGAAATGACTGTGGAACAGCAGCAGGCTAAAGTTCAGTCATCTAATGTCATTAATTGGCCTACAGTTGACACAGAGGATGATGGGAAATGTCTTCAGGAAGTTAGGGAAGCTGGAAAACTGGTGGAATTACAGATATAAATGACATTTAGCTCAAATCACAACATGACCCTGTTCATGCTGACATCATACCTCCCACTGATCGTTTTGAGGTCCCCCTTTAGAGTTCCTATATGTCTATGTGGTTAGCCAGCCCCTTCTTCCTGTGAGTCCTAATCTGTTAAAAGTAGTCATTTTGTGTCTTTGCTTGTTTTATTTCAAATTCTCATCAGCAGGCTGTCATTGTCTTAAAAGGCTTGTTTCCTTCTTGGCATCTAACAGGGATGGAAAAGAAAATTTGCATCATCCTTTCAATGAGTTTAACACTGGTGGATCTGTGCTAATTTGCCTTCCTGGTCAGATAGTCAGATTAGAAGCCATTCTTATCCTCGATAAAGCTTATAGGTATAGTTAGGGCTAAATCAAGTGACTCAGAAACATCCCTTAGGTACAATATCTATCCAAGGTCTTGGATTGGGAGGTAGATGGGCTTTTCCTGCCTTTGGGCAGAACATAATTTCCAGCAGTTTAATCATTTGTTCCTCGTTGAAATATATGGCAGTGATAAGGATCTTCTCATTTAACTTCAGAAATCAAATTTGGCTGAGGCATATTTACAAGAAGATTACATTTTTATTTTTCTATTTCCCTTAAAAGCCACCAGATTAAAAATAAATGAAGAAGCATTGATAATAAGGAAATCTTTAAGATCTTTGGTCTGTTTGAGTCAAACTCCTGCAGTTTAATGCTGCAGGAAACAACATGAGTAGATGTGCTTGAGTTTCTCTGCAGTTACAGCCAGTTGCTGAGTTGGCCTGAGGAGATGAAGATGACTTAAAGTTTAAAGTTGACTGAAAACAGGAAGAATGGTTTGCAATAAACAATGGACTTAATTGTGCTGATACAGATAAATAGAAAATAAGAGGATTATGATACTTTATCCAAAGAAAGCTTTCGGTGTCATGCATATGCATGTTTCTGCTTCACAGCCTGAAAAATAGCAAAGAAGCTCAAGAGCACTTGTAAATAATCCATCTGTCAAACAAATGCAGTCAGGACATGCCAACAACTGAAACTGTCAGCATAGTGAAGTTATCATCTCTTGCTTCAGCAATAGACTAGTACTCTCCAAGAAGTAAAAAGGATCACTGGGGGAAGGTACATATGGCTTTGATTACAGTTTCCCACATTCTCCTGTGCTTTCTTGTCACCAATAGGCTCTTTGTTTAAATCTTTAAAGCACTTTGTTTTTTTGGGGAGCGCCTGTGTTAGAATGAATGTTTCACGAGCTGTGGGCTGTTGCAGAGAGTCTGTCCTCTGCTAACCTCTCAGCTTCCTGCAGTTTTGTATTTCACCGTCTTTTCACAATATTGTTGTTTCCATAGACTGTATTACTGTCACAAAATACAGAATATTTTGTTGTCCCTGAGTTTGTGGTTTTTTATACCCAGGCAGCTGTTGGCCCCTGGATATCAGGAAATATGGTACACACCCAATGGAGCGCGCAAGTCCTCTTCTCGACCCAGCACTGTGAGTCTGCGAGATAGTTTCATGCTCTTAAGCTGCGGAGGGGAGTCTTAACTGATAAACATCAGTGTAGTTGATCAAGTCAAGTGGGAGGAGGGTAATAAACAGTTAGTGACAGGTTTTGGCATAAATACTACTACTTCTGCTTACATTAAAAGGTCAGTGTGTGATGAATGAAAATGTTGTTTTTCAGGGACACTGTTTCTACCATGGCGAGGTTCAGGGCATGGAAGGCTCCAGCGTTGCTGTCAGCACTTGTTCAGGGCTCAGGTAATAAAAAATATTTCTTATTCATATTTCATATTATTCATATTCATTATTATTCATTAAATCCCTCCAATGAACAAGCCTTTCATTAAATTACATTGGTCTTGAATAATCAGTCCCATCCTATCTTTAGGAACTCATAGTATTGTATCACCCAATTAGAGCACTTTGCTCTCAGACTGCAGGCTTACTTGTGGTTCTTAGGGTAGTAGAATGGGATCCAGAGCCTTCAGCTTTTAGGCCCCTTGTCTGTGGAACTGGCTCCCAGTTTGGATTCAGGAGACAGACAGTCTCTCTATATTTAAGATTAGGCTTAAAAGTTTCATTTTTTTTACAAAGCATATAGTTAGGGCTGGAACATGTGACTTTAAACCCTTGCTTAGTTATGCTCCAACAGGCCTGCGCTGTTCGGCTTCCCATGATGCACTGTTTCTTCTTCAGTCACCTCTTTTTACTCTGTGTGCATTTAATCATTGGGTATCATTATTTATAATTAATCTCTGTTTTCCCCTCTCTGATTCTGGTTCGACCAGAGGTTTCTTCCTGTTAAAAGTTTTTCCTTCCCACTGTCACCAAGTGCTTGCTCGTACAGTGTCATCTGATTGTTGGAATTTGATCTGTATTAAGGCAGCATTTTTGAGGTGTTTATTGTTCTGATTTGGCGCTTTATAAGTCAAATTAAGTTGATTCAAGACAGGGGAAACCATGCATCTGAACAGGGATGTTATATGAACAAGCTTGTTCATATACCATCCCTTTAGAACAGGGGTGTCAAACTCAAATACACAGTGGGCCAAAATTCAAAACTGGAACAAGGTCGCGGGCTAACATTAATATTTATTGGGAAAAAAATTTTCCTCCAGATTTAAGAATGAATCTCTTCTTATGGACTCAAACAAGTTTTGCTGAAAAACTGAATATGGAACAAGCAAAGCTTAATACTAAACAATATATATATTAGCTGTGTAATACCAGTAGGCCAGCTCTAATAATAATTTGGTATGGCTTCGTGGGCCAAATGTAATTAGGCTGCGAGCCAAATTTGGCCCGCGGGCCAGAGTTTGACACCTATGCTTTAGAATATGAAAAGTAATAAAACTTCACAGTAACATATATTTAAGTCCAACTCAAGTATGGATGGACGTAGATGGCTCAGAGTAAGAGAAAAGTTTCTCAAGTTTGTTTGAAAAAACAGCATTTAAAGCTACATGTTCCATCCATAGATAAAATCTTTAAATTTATCCGGCAAGGAAAAGAGCTGAAAGGACAAAAAAGAGGATGTTTCTGTAAAGTCAACAATTTCTGAAAAAGCACAGGTAAGAGCTAAAAGACGTGATGGCAGGGGAAAGAGCTGTGCTTATACAAACAGGAAATTGTTTGATACCGACTAGATTGTGCAGAGATTATATTGATCAGCTGGTCGCTCAGCTCATTCATTTGCTTATCTATAGTAGCAATAGGTTGCGTGCTTTTAAAAAAACTGCTAGAAACAAGTTTCTAAAACTTCCTGTCTAAAACATGTATTTCTGTTTTATATACTCAGAGGTCTATGAAACAAAATGACAGTGTGCTTGCACAAGTATAGGTTTTTAAATCCAAAAGAGACGTGCTGAGAATTTGACAGCTGGGCAGTGGGAGTAAAAGATGTATGAATTTGACTTTCTTCCGCTTGTGATCAAGCTGTGCCTCAATAAATAATGTTACAGGAAACAGCCCTGTGTACTGTCTGATGTAGTCTCCGAGTTTATTAGGTCACTGGCTTCAGTGTTGGTTCATTGAGTACAGCTCGGTACTGGAGATCTTGTGTGTTCTCCTGATGCACCTCCAGAGCAGCTGCTGCTTCCTGCTGGAGACACTCAGAGAGAGAGAGGGAGGAGAGGCAGGCAGCAGAGGAGGAACTAGTGAGGGCTGACAAACATCTTAGTCGTGCGTGTGTGTGATTTCTTTCTGGGTTAATGTTCTGCATCTGGAGGATGAGCGAATAAATATCTTCCTGCTAATGTAGATTCTGCGAGGGAATGCAAATACAGCATAAAGGGGTGTTGACATGTGGGCGTCTGACTTCTCCAGATGTTTTCTGCAGCTGCACGGCCTGCTGCTCTGCATGCAATCGTGTGTGTTTGAGTATAGGTGTCTGTTAGTGGCTTTTTGAAGAGGATTGTTTATGTTAGCTGATCTCTATTTACACAACAATGGAGAAACAGAGAAGCGTGACCTTCTGTCGCACAAATATTAAGACATCGCTGATTTTCTGAATATGACTCTGTTTTTCCCTCCTAGGGGACTAATTTCCCTGAACACGAGCATCAGCTACCTGATAGAGCCTCTTCCCGTTTCTACGGATGCTGATCGGCATGCTGTGTTCCGAGTCGAGAGTGTTCGTCTCCCCAGGGGTCACTGCCAGCATCACCATGGCAAAGTGGAGCATGAGGAGGGGCTTAATGACTTTATCAAGGGAATGATGTCACCACAGGGTTTGAGGGTGAGCTCAGTAGCAGTAACCTCATCGATGACATTCTTTGAGATTTACTAAAACATGATTATGTTGTCTTTCTCATCAGGAAAAAAGGGAAGTGAGTCAGAATATGAAGTACGTAGAGCTGCTCATAGTTGCAGACAAGACTGAGGTGAGAAGACAGTGGGGAATGTACTCATATTGGGTGACTTTGCAACCACACTGGGGGGGTTTTGCAGTGAACCATTAAGATGTGGTAGCGGGGAGTGTGGCTTTTCGTATGTGGGATTAGGTGTGTGCCATCATTATCATTTATGACCTGTAAAGTTTGCATTATGTATAGCTTCCCACTTCATGCAGTTGCTAGTAAACCCAATTGTGGAGAACGCTTGCAAAAAAAAAAAAAAAGTTCACTTCCTGTTTTATTTCAAGTGTGAAATGTACCCTTTATAGGAAAGATATTTTAACAGATGTGTAGACGTTGAGTTTCTATTTCTGTGTGTTCATTGTGGTTTATGGTCGTTGCAGTTTGAGAAGCACAACTCTGATCTTGACAAGACGAAACAGAAATTAGTGGAAGCAGCCAACCTAGTTGACAAGGTAACATCTGATTTGAAACCAGAAAAAAAAGAAAAAACCCCAGATACTGGAGTTTAACATGCCTATTTTTATTCCTGATATTTCCCTGCCGACACCGATAGTACTACAAAGCTTTAAATATCCGTGTGGCACTAATTGGTCTGGAGGTGTGGACCAGCCAGGACATGATCAGCGTCTCCGATAACCCGCACAGCACCCTGGCAGCGTTCCTGTCTTGGAGACAGAAACAGCTACGCAGTCTCCCCAACGACAATGCTCAGTTGGTCACGTCAGTGTTTCTCATTCACTCTAGTACATTTCATAATCATTGTGCAAGACAGTAATAAACACCGGTTGCAGTCCAGCGGGATGCTCTCGACTTGGAACTAATTTCAAGTGCTCTCTTTTGTCTCCAGGGGGAAGTCATTCCGGGGCACGACCATCGGGCTGGCACCTCTCAAAGCCATGTGCTCTGAATACCAGTCCGGCGGAGTAAACATGGTGAGGGACGAGTGTGTTTAGATTTAAATTTGATGATGCTACGCTACATCAGCATGCATCAAGTCAAAGAATCACACGTTGATTTCTGCTGATCTTAAAATTCTCGTGCTGTGTCGAACAGGACCACTCAGATTTATCAGTCGGCGTTGCTGCCACAATGGCGCACGAGATGGGACACAACTTTGGTATGAGCCACGACATTCCAGGTTGTTGCCAGGCGAAAGCAGAAGACGGAGGCTGTATCATGGCTGCTGCTACTGGGTATAAAATTCAGCTTGCCACAATACAAGAAATTGCATTCATTAAACTAGGAGAACGGGGATAAATGATAGAATATGAAAGAAAAAATCTAACCTGATTTCTTCCTTACCTCGTGCTCAGGCATCCTTTTCCTCGAGTGTTTAATGATTGCAACATGAAGGAGCTGAAGAGCTACCTGAGCTCTGGAGGAGGAAAGTGTCTCTTTAACCTGCCCAACACCAGGACAATGTATGGAGGGCATCGCTGTGGTAACGGTTACCTGGAAGACGGAGAAGAATGCGACTGTGGAGAAGAAGAGGTCAGTGGGTGTTTCTGTGTATGCACTGCGGGTTTTTCTTTTGATGGTTTTGCCAGGCTTCATGACTCTACAACACGTTTTGCCCAGGAGTGCACAAGTCCATGCTGTAATGCCAACAACTGTACCCTGAAAGCTGGAGCTGAGTGTGCCCACGGAGTCTGCTGTCAGAACTGCAAGGTACATTTATTAGCGCAGCGGTCCCCAACCCCCGGGCCTTGGACCGGTACCGGTCCATGAGTAGTTTGGTACCGGGCCGCGAGAGTTGAGGCTCAGGTGTGAAATGTATGGTTTTCAGCATTATTTTGTTATCATTTTTATCGTTAACTCGGTTTTCCTGGGTCTTTTCACGTGTGTTATGAATAAATCTTCTTTTTTTGGTACCGGTACTAGTTTTATTTTGTTGTATTTATCCGCGACACCCTAAAGGCCAGTCCGTGCAAATATTGTCGGGCATAAACCGGTCCGTAGCGCAAAAAAGGTTTGGGACCGCTGTATTAGTGTACATACTATTTACATGGGAAATCACCAGCCCTTATTCTCCCTAGTACAGAATAAATGTTGTACTCTTCTAACTTTATTTATGTCATTACTCACTCTTTTAAAACCTCCTTTTTGTCTTTCACTGTGAAGCTGAAGAGCCCGGGTGTGCTGTGCCGTGCTCCCTCTGGGTCATGTGACCTTCCTGAGTTCTGTGACGGCAAAACAGAGTCTTGTCCTGCAGATTTTTATTTAGTGGATGGCACATCATGTGCAGGTGGGAAGGCCTATTGTTACACCGGCATGTGTCTGACCCTTGAGCAGCAGTGTCGCTCACTTTGGGGAAAAGGTGGGTAAAGCGGACTCTCCATCTATAGCTAACTGCTGTTTATTCTCACTTAAACGCACTTGGTTAATTGATCATCAGCAAGTCTGAGCACCTCATAAAAGCAGAGGTTTTGGCAGTTTGCTGGTCTGGAACATGCAGGTGTGTTTTAACATAATCCTACAATCAAGAAAGTAATCAAGATGTTGGAATAGTCCAGGCAAAGTTCAGAACTCAGTCCGAATGAAATGTGGTGGGAACTTAAGAGAATTTTACATAAACAAATTCAAACAAACCTCAGTGAACGGAAGCAACATTGTAACAAAGAGTCGTCCAAAACTCCTCCACAAAATGTTGAAACTGATGAACTCATACTGAAAATAACTACTTCAACTTATTTCTGCTAAAGGTGGTTTTGCTTCTAAAAATGGTCTTTATTATTAAAGGATTATTAAAGTTTATATACATATATTTTATAGACTAACTAGTGAACAATAAATGAACAAAAATAAAACAGAGACAGTCAAATTTAACAAACTGTACATGGTTTGAAGGTGCATGCCCTCATGCTTTGAACTTTAAAATGGTCTTGGTATTATTTTAAGATACCAAAACCACAGGAACAATAGCTCACTACTTTTTAAGGAAGTGACTGCACAAATAATATCTCTTTTCTTTTCATCTGTAGGGCTTTGAGGGGTTTGAGTCATACCAAGTTTCTGGACTTTTTTTTAAAATAAAGAAACGAATGTTAAAGAGATAAATATCCAGTCAGGCTCAGTGTATTTAAAGATGAGTCCTTGATGGGTCACAGGACTAGGGATTGTTATTGGACAGCGTCCATGTTCATGTGGTGACAGAGCCTTTGTAGTACCACAGGAGCCACATTGAACAGTAAGGGATGCCATCTGGTCTTCATCAGACGGTCAAATAACACAACCTGACTTTATGTCTGCATGTGTGTTATTGTGTTTGCGTGAGCTCACACTTTTAAATATGTTTCTGTGCATTTGTTTGTTGTTGTTTTTCGTTAAACCACAGATGGTCGTCCGGCCCCTGACCTGTGCTTTAAGAGGGTAAATGAAGCTGGCAATATGTATGGGAATTGTGGCAAAGATGAGTCTGGGAATTACAGGAGCTGTAGTGACAGGTGAAAACCAAAACATTCAGCAACAAACTAATCACACTTTCATTTACTTCTCCCTCAACTGAAGTCTAACTTTGTTGTTTTGGGTGGGGGGTTCTGTTTACATGACAGGAATGCTAAATGTGGGAAAATCCAGTGTTTGGCTTCAGCCTCCAAGCCTATTGAGCAAAATGCAGTTGTCATAGAAACCACGGTTACTGAGGGCTACAAAAGAATCATGTGCAAGGGGACACATGTGTACAAGCTTGACAAGGAGGAAAAGGAGCCACAGGGTGACACTTTGGATCCAGGTCTGGTCATGACGGGCACCAAGTGCGGCGAAGACTTGGTGAGAGAAAATGTACTAAACAGTGTTGCAGTAGTAGTAAAGAGCATGTACCAGTACTACTTTTTTTTCACCCGATCTTAGGTCGCAAACAAAGCAGACAAAACTGTTTCGATCAGACAGAGAAAATGGATCATCTGTGATTTCAGTTTTCACCTGAAAGGGGATAAGCAACTTGTCTCGAAGCGCTTCTCTAATGTTCTTCCTCACGCTTCTTTTGTTTGAACAGATTTGCTTTAACGGATTATGCCGCAATGCATCTTTTCTCAGAGCGGGGGAATGCAACGCCAAGTGCCACGGACACGGAGTAAGTTTCAGTGTGTCACAGAAGAGATGCTGGTTTGATGGATTTCTCTGGACTTCTGAGAAAGATTTGGCAGCTAGCCTACAATTACTGAAAGCTGGCAGCCCTAAGCAGCGCTGCAGGAACGGTCCAGATCCTTTGCTTAATTAAAAGTAGCAACACAACAATATAAAAAAAATATATCATAAACAAGTAAAGGTTTGGCATTCAGGCATCTTACTTATGGGAAACCACGGCTGTATTATGCAGCAATATGGTCACCTCTGTAAAAACCATAAACTATACGATTTTTTTTCGGCAGACCCTTTTTACTACATTTTGTTACAAAACATTGACTTCCTGTCCCCGATTCTCCTTCAGTCATAAAAAATGTGACTTATTCTCTTACCAGCTGTGCAACAACAACCGTAACTGCCACTGTGATCCAGGCTGGGCTCCTCCTCTCTGCGACCAGAAAGGATCAGGGGGTAGTGTGGACAGCGGGCCTGTCATCAACCGCAGTGAGACCCATGCGCCAATCATTCACGTGCAGTTAATTAAAGTTAAAACAATCTTTTTGGTGTTTGTTTATTTTCTGACTCTTGTCTATTTTATATTCCAACAGGAAGCGTTGGTACAGCCCTCCTTACTTCCTTTCTGCTTCTCTTGGTGGGTTTGGCTGCTTTTGCTTTTTGGCGCTTCGGCAGACATAAGCTCCCCTCGCTGAAGCCTTCTGCTCCACCACCAGTGCCAAAGTATGTAGTTCTGAAGTTGCTAAACACTAAAAACTTACTTCGCAGATAACGTTTTTGCTTTGTGTTGTGCGAACATCCAGAATGAATGAAATCCACACTTCCGAGCCACCTGATGTCAAGCCTCTTAATCCGGAAAGTCGTGCCAACGGTCATGCCAACCCAACATTCTTGCTAAAGAATTCGGTAAATAAGCCCACTCTTTGACCACCTCAGTAATGTCTGTCATGTAATACCATATAAAATGTTGAAAATACTTGTCACCTTTGTGCTTTTCCACATGGGAAGCCTTCTCCGCATCCAAGCCCATCTGCCCCACCTCTACCTAGGAATGGTATTGTATGTCCTGCAGGGAAGCCTCCTCCTGTACCAATGTGTGCAGGAGAGCAGCGAAAGCAGACACCACAGCCCCAGAGAGTGATCTCTCCTCAGGGCCGCACTCCCCCTGTCCCTCCAGGACAGAAACCCAACCAGGCTTCTGCACTACCTACAAGACCTCCACCTTTACGCTCCCTGGATGCCAAAAACTCGTCACAGCTTTCAGCAGTACCCAAAAATAGACCAAATCCCCCAAACAGACCTCCACCGCCTTGCCCTATCAAAAAACAATCAGGGGTAAATCCTTCTCTTCTGCATTAATAAGTAAAGTGTGTACTTTTGCAACAGTGAAATAAATGCTGAACGTCTCGCTTGTCTTGCAGGACCCTGTGAAAGGCCCACAGGTTACCACCAATGCCTTGCAACGAGGAAAACCTGGTTTGGCTCCATCTGCTGGACAGAAAATGCCAAACAGGTAAGTGGTCTTGTGTTCCCAAATGTCTCTCTGTAGGAATAAACAGACCTTAATAACGTCCTATATTTTATTAAATTTTTTTTTGCACTTCTTCTCTCTAGAGCCTAATCTACAAGCTCAGGGAGGCATTGGGGACCACTGCTTACATCCAGTGACAGACTGCCTCAGAATATCTTTTCAGTGCGGTGCCAGGTCGTAAAAAAGGTGATAAGCGAGGAATACTTGACGCCGTACACTGGTGTGCAATATGTGGAAAATTATATAATTACAGCAAGTTATAAAGTAGAGATGTTTTAAGCCTAAGATTTAGGCTTAATAATGAGTGCTTTGTGTATTACATGTGTCTGCTTTATCAACTTTGAAGCTAGAGCTCTGAATTGAACCGCTTTTAGTTTCTTTTACTTATGTTGGTAGAATTATAAATGAAGGAGTATTTATTCACAAAATCAATGAGAAATGAATGTTTACAGAGAAACCATTGTACCAAACGTGATGCCTCTCAAAGCGAATTAGCCATGAAGGGATGTCTTATATTAAGAAAAGATGCCAGTAATGAAGTTCTTATCTGTGAATAATAATGGGTTTTAACTGGACTGATAGTAACCAGAGAAAGACCTGCATGCGTGCTGTAAGTTTATTCTTATGGTGAAAAGTGCATGTCTGATATGTAGCAGGAGCTGTGAGGGACTTTTTTCCGTTTCTTTAGTTTTTAATTTCTTTAATTTAATTTTTTTAAATCGTCTTTTTGAGTTCTCATGCCCTGAAGGGTTTAAAAGGTGGTCGTGTAACCGCAGGCTTTGGAGCAGTAATAATTTGGCATTACTGTTAGGTGCTTCTAAATATTGTGTCATATTGTGACTGCTTGGGGAATTGTAATCTGTAAAAGGGAAATGCAGAATGCCAACTCCCATGTTTTACCTCATTATCAGACCTATGCAAACACAGGGCTTGTGTAACACTGTGTCTGAAACTGAAATTCAAATGAACACATGGGTAAATAAAAAGATATTAAACATTTTAATAGGTTGTTGTTTTTTCAGCTTTTTCATCCTAGCATTCGCCAATACAGCTGCCAGCAGCAGTTCTTGAGCTCAGATACTTGCTATGTTAGATTAAAAAAATCCCTTTTTTTTATAAAACCAAAAAGTGTGTGAAAAGTGTCAGTGATGAACATATAATCTGACTTTTCCCCTTCATTGTAAGTGCTATGTACAAAAACAGCTCTAGAGGTACTTTTAAACCATAGATTTGAACATGACTGCATCATAGACAACTAGATTGTAAATTATTTTCCTGTGCATTCTTCCAGTGAACTGGAAACACCTTTATTCACCCTGTTCACAATTCTCTTAAAGTGGTTCAGACTGCATTTGCAGAAGAAAAATTTACATTCATACTTTGGCCACCAGGTGGCAGCACAACATGCTGGAATCAACACTGACACATTATCACATGACCAAAATAGAAACACTTCACAGCCAAGGCTTATAGTCTTACAGTGAGGGGATCATCATTAGTATTTCTTTGGGGAACTGATGACCACCAGACTACCAGTTAACCCATTTAGTCTAATCTCAATGCTGTTGTGGCGTGTTCTCCTCATAGAAGGATGTTTTTTGAACATATTACACTAAAAATAGTCGTCCATATATTTGATTTATCATATCCTGTTCTTCCTGAAAACAACTTGGTAGTAGGAGCAGAGTGGAATAAGATGAGCCAGTGGCTACGTTTATCCACGTTCTGTGAACTGACAGCCATGAAATATAATGAACGTGGTTTTTTTTTTTTTTTTTAACTGTTTTTGGGAGCTCCATCAAAGCAAACTGTATCCAGGTCTAAAATATTTTTGATGTTTCAATTCAATTCAATTCAATTTTATTTATATAGCGCCAAATCACAACAAAAGTCGCCTCAAGGCGCTTCATAGATACAGAGAAAAACCCAACAATCATATGACCCCCTATGAGCAAGCACTTTGGCAACAGTGGGAAGGAAAAACTCCCTTTTAACAGGAAGAAACCTCCGGCAGAACCAGGCTCAGGGAGGGGCGGCCATCTGCTGCGACCGGTTGGGGTGAGAGAAGGAAGACAGGATAAAAGACATGCTGTGGAAGAGAGACAGAGATTAATAACAGATATGATTCAATACAGAGAGGTCTGTTAATACATAGTGAGCGAGAAAGGTGACTGGAAAGGAAAAACTCAATGCATCATGGGAATCCCCCGGCAGCCTACATCTATTGCAGCATAACTAAGGGAGGATTCAGGGTCACCTGGTCCAGCCCTAACTATATGCTTTAGCAAAAAGGAAAGTTTTAAGCCTAATCTTAAAAGTAGAGATAGTGTCTGTCTCCCGAATCCAAACTGGAAGCTGGTTCCACAGAAGAGGGGCCTGAAAACTGAAGGCTCTCCCTCCCATTCTACTTTTAAATACTCTAGGAACAACAAGTAGGCCTGCTGTTTGTTATCTAGAGATAATTTGAGGCAAATGCTGTGGGGCAAATTGAGTCAACAGTCCAGTTTACATTGTACAGCAGTACATTTTCATTGTACAGCTTACTCATTTTCCTGTATCTTGGATATCACGAGTTAAAAAAAGAAAAAGGCTCTTTTTACCCCAGTCTCCCTTACCAATTCTGTGCTGAGACAATCCACTGTGCTAAATTGGAGTTGAACTGTTTTTTGTACATTTCCCTCTGCTTTCCTGTCACTCACCTGTCACCAGTGTTTGTATAAGTGTAAATGGCATCCCCTCTTAGTAGGGCTGGAAATGCTGAAAGGTGTCTACCTGCCCTTTAGATCTCTGCATCATTCACTGAGATGAAAGCACTTTGATTTATTCTAATTAAAAGACCGTTAAATACCAGGACCAGACGCCCCAAACCAATCTATCCCCAACACAAAAACAGCCTATCACATGCACACACATATAGACACATACACAGTAGTTGACTCTCTGTGGACTGAAGAGCCAGGTGATCTTCCACAGGCATTGGTAGGCAAAGGTTTTAGCATGTGGCTTAATTGCAGCCAGCCTCCCCCTGCTGAGCGTAATTAGTGTTCGCTAGCATGTCACTTCCTGTGGAGGTTCATTTATTAGAGATGATGATTGGCTGTGGGATGAAACGCGGGGGTGACACCCCCGCCTCCCCTCACAGTGGGAGAGGGACCCAGCCAGGAGGCCAGTAAAGAGAGGATCTCTCCTGCTGGATGCTCCCCTGCCTTGTATAATGACCTCATTAAACCCAAGTTGTTTTGCCACTTGTCATGTTGATCATTTAACACACGCAAAAATTCACTTTTTGCCCAGTCGGCCCGAAAATTCCTCTTTGTCCTGACTCTGTTATCAAGCTATTTCACATTTATTATTCAACACTGACACACCGATGCTTTTTTATTGCTTACTTTCTTTCAAAAGTAAATAAGCTGAATTCAGGCTGAACTATTTATTGCCAAAAATGGCATACACTAACAGGCAAACACAGGTACTACTAATCAAATTAATGAAGGCTCTATACCTAGATGAGAATCTTTATTAATGTCATTAGTAATACCTGAGTTTATCAAATATTACAGTTTGTGAAATAAAGGAGCAGACACTGGGAGGCAATTGCAGTTTCCCCCCACTGCAGCATAATGTTGAGCTGCCTCTTGGTTTATGCAGTGTAAGACTGTAGATCAGCACACTGATATCAGAGTGAACACAAACCGTTTCTTTGTGGTTATCCATTGTATAACAGAAATGTGGGTTATTATCGCCGAGAGGCTAATTTGTGCTATGACAATGGCAGTCACTTCACATCGGCACGCGTTTACAGTCAGTCTCTTAATTGCATGCAGTAAGTGTCTCCATTCTCTCATGGAAGAAAAAAAGATCAGTTAATCTGTTCCATAGATTTTTTTTTATTATTATGAAGTAAACACCTGACTGGGGGCATGATTTCCAATATGACAAGTGATGTATGTAAGCTCTGTGGTCTTGAGCAATCACACAGAAGCGTGAGGGAGTTGTTACTTGGGGAAGGTGCAGTCTGATCAGGCACAATAAGTAAAACAAACTCTAATGCACGCAGTAAAAAAACGTGTGCATGACACCATTAAATATACAGCTATACTATATTTTGTATATTCGGTCTACATTATAGCATGTAGAGGAAGTGCACAGGCTCCTCTTGGCTGAAAATAAAATTTAATGGTAGCATGCAAATCTTGGAACAATACAAAAAAAATCTTATGAAGTTTAATTGAAGGTCTGGGTTCAAGCCTGGAGTTTGATTGTTGTGCACATGCTTTTTGGAAATCACTTCACCTGCCAGTAACTGTGCCAAATGAGCAAGCGAGATGCCTGCCAGATATTAGCAGCTCCTGGGGTTTCTGTTGAAATTGGATAAAATCCCACAACTGCAGATTTACTGGCTCATTTACCAGACTAAATGCTACAGACAGAGGTGCCAACAACCAAGGCTGTAAATAACGTCCGCGTACTTTTGTTAAAGATAGTACAACAGCTATGATTAATGTTCAGTTACTGTTTGTTTTTGTTTTGCAATAACATTGCATTATTTCACTGCTGAAACAGCAGAGGTGAAAACTTCAGACCACTAATGAGGGTCTAGCTTTTTGTTGCCTTCAGTGTTTATGGTCGGGTCACTACCCCAGGGACTGATGGTGGGTTCTATAGTTAAGTGTTGCTCTGATTGATGTATTTTGCCTCTGGCAATAAAAGGTCAATATAAATGATTAATGAGAGGAAAATGTCATGAGGGAGGGGAAAGAGAAAACAGGGTGATTAGAACCTAAACTTTCCTCAGCTCTTTCTTTTTTTTAACCTTTTACCTTCATTTTAGGATGTAAAACCCTGAGATTTAACTACATGTAAAAAATAAGAATGTAGGTCTTTCATTAGGGAAGAGGAGGAAGATTATTCAGAATGGGCTTGAGTGTTAATCACAGCAGCAGACAGACAAATTGATTACAGATCAGCAGAGTTTCCACTCGTGATGTTTATCCCTTTTACTGTGATACCTGTTATGTGTGTTTAAATCAGTGAAGAGAGAATTCCTTGTGAGATTCCAGTAAAACTGCATGTGAGTTCAGACGACAGCTCTTTCTCTCTAATTATAAAACTTCAGCAAATCTAATGAATGCCCTTATGAAAATACATTTAATGACCCGATCAGCTTGAGACATGTTTGATGTATCCCTTTAGGAAGCTACTGTATGTGTGTGAGTGCCACTGATTAAACCAATAACAAGAATATTTTTGACACCACAAAAACAGCCACACTTGAGGTACATTTTAATACTTGTCTTTATTAGATCACAAAACAATCCCCACAGATCTTTTCATTTTTGTGCAAAAAAGCTGGTCTACTTTAGCTTTACTATTTACACGCAGTTATTGCACAGCTGCAAAAATTATTTTTTATATGTTCAAAGAGCAGCATGTAGTCCAAATAATATAAGCTGGCAAATATTCCACAGAAACACCATGACATACAGGATATACAGATCTGTTCTACTGTGTAATTTACATAATCATTATTGCCAGGAGCTTCTATGTACAGCCACCAAAAATCACCTTACTCTAAATATAGTAATGCTAACACATTATTGTGAATTCGGTCATTTACACAGATATAGATGTAGTCCACATTCACACTGATTGCACTTCTTACCTTTGAATAATACTATAAACACACCTGACAGAATTACAGTTATTTACAGTTCAGCACTCTGCAGTCCTCTCAGCTTCAGTCGGGTGATGATCGGCTGAAAAGGTGGCAGCTATTTTTTTCCTCTATGCTTTGGTTCTCCCACGGCACAGGGTCGTTTTCCTGTGTGAGTGATCCACCTTCCCTCTCGTGCCAGAACTGCTCCACATCAGGCAAGACGCTCCCATCTTTAAGACTCACCGTGTCCGCTTCCCTCCCTCCTCCTTCTGGTCCGACTTGCTCCGGCTGAGGCTGAGCCTCCCTGGTGGCTTCCTTGCTGCAGCCTGATTGAAGGCTTCTCTCCCCCCGTAGCTGACCTGAGGTCTCTGGTCTAGGACAAGGGGACTGGAGAGTGGTGGGGTTGTGGGGTCCAGGCTTAGGTGGCGGTTGCTTGCGCAGGGTGAGGCGCCTCCAAAACCCCCTGTAACCCTCTCTGAACTCCTCAGAGAGAGAAAGGACAATGAGAGGGTTTACCAAAGACAGAGAGAAGGTGAGCAGCTGAGCAGAAAGGATAAGGAGAAGGGGAGGAGAGGAAATAAGGGGCTGAGCGCCAGATTCCTTTTCTGCAATCTGGCACTCCCAAAGCCACACAACCCAGTGAGGAATCCAGAGGACAGCCATGGCCACAGTGAGGCTGAAAAGCATTAAAGTGAGCTTCCTGGATCTGATCTGTGTACGCAGATTCTGACTCTTACTGGAACGGCGCTGGCACTGGCCATAAGCCTTCCAGAAATATATCAGGGCAATGCTCAGAGGTGCACAGTAGACCCCCAGAGGATACGCTTTCACATACACAGACATGAAATCCTGGGCTTCAGGAGGAACCGTCATTACGCACACCAGCCCAAGGATCTCTCTCTGCAGCCGAGCAAACAGCCAGTGTGGGATGGTGACAGTGCAGCCAGACAGCCATATGAAGAAGAGCACCACCAGGATGGAGCCCAGGTGTATGCTCACCTGCTTGTTTGGATTTGACACGTAGCGGTAGCAGGCTTTAGCCATGATAGCCACGGTGAAGCTCTTGACAACCATGCAGGATTGGAGAAACCAGTCGGCTGTCTTGCACACCAGCCAGCCTAGATTCCAGCTCGTCTTGGAGTATGAGGCAGCCCTGAAAGGCACTGTAAACATCAGTACCAGCCCATCTGCAAACATCAGGTTGAAAATGAGGGAGTTGATGAGAGACAGTTTGCCTTTGTGCGCATTAGAGAACAGGATGACCATCGCAGTGAGATTGCAAGCCGCGCCCAGGATACAAATGACTCCCAGAATAGCTGGCACCAGGACCCTGAGCTCAGTCGTGTCCAGGTGCTGGAAGGAATCGTGTTCACTAAATGACCACATGTCTACAGAGCTGTTCACCACAGTGCCATTGGTCCCACTAAGCTTATCCATTGTTTCCAGAAGACGCTGATCTGGTCACAAGAAGATAATAAATGATTTTTAAAAAATAATCGAAGGCAGGCAGGAAATGTAGGGGAAAAATGCCCTGGGTGGAAAAAATGTCCAAAAACAATGTGACAATATATCTTGGAGTTTACACCTGTTCAAATTTAAGCACCAGAGAAGCAATGAATTCGCAGTGTACAGAGCACCTGACAGTCCTCTGGTTTATCCCGAGATGCGATGATGCAGCATCTCGAGCAAGTTATAAAGATGCTGTTTGATTGACAGCTGCTGTCCCCAGCTGGCAAAATGTGTGGAGACTACACCCACATGGGGCCAATTAGGAAAATCTCCGCACAGATGAATATACTGGATTGGTGCAAATGATTCATTAAAGTTATGGTCTTAACAGTAATCAGATTCCTTAAATAAGAGTTAAAGGTAACAGTGCCTACCCAAGGCACTACCATAAACTGTGACCTGCATTCACTAGACATCCTGACAGAGTATGTGATTTATCAATGAGGTGGTTGGGACATCATCACAAACTTCATTTAAAATGTTTCTTTTGTTTTGTTTTTTCAAAATTTCATCATATATAAATAACAATAGATATTAATATTGAGCTTCCTCCAACGGGTGGCTGGCCTCTCCCTTAGAGATAGGGTGAGAAGTTCAGCCATCTGGGAGGGGCTCAGAGTAGAACCGCTGCTCCTCCACATCGAAAGGAGCCAGCTGAGGTGGTTCGGGCATCTGACAAGGATGCCTCCTGGGCGCGGTGTTCCGGGCATGTCCCACCGGGAGGAGGCCCCGGGGCAGACCCAGGAGACGCTGGAGAGATTATATCTCTCGGCTGGCCTGGGAACACCTTGGTGTTCCCCCGGATAAGCTGGAGGAGGTGGCTGGGGAGAGGGAGGTCTGGGCTTCTCTGCTTAGGCTGCTGCCCCCGTGACCCGGCCCCGGATAAAGCGGAAGAAGATGGATGGATGGATATTAATATGAATAAACCAACCAGAACCAATCAGAAGAAGTCTCTTGTAAATGTGCTCAGATGAACAGTTTTTATAATTTTGTCTTTGTAAACCACCACAGTGAATTTGAAGTTAAACACTCATGGCATTAATTGTTTAAGAAATACAGCCCCTCATTTTCAGCAACTCAAATGTAACTTCACAGACTAACATCATTTTAATTTTAACACGTTTTAATACTTGGGTGAAATTCCTTTGAATCAATGAGTGCCTGAAGTCTATCACCAAATGTTGTGTTTCCCTACCAGACCTTTCATTGCAGCCACCTTTAGTTCCTCTAGTTGCATTTTCTTACTATCAGGCTGTCACAAAAAGACATAATTTGTTAGAGTTTGACATACAATCATACTAAAGATAAGTTTGAGAGGCATAAAATTATATTTTTGCAACAACAAGATCTATTAGCTGGAAATTTTTATAGGCAAGTTGAGGACAAAAGAAGTGTCAGTCCAAAAAAAAAAAAAACCCAAAAAACAAAACACTATCTACAGCAAATGAACAGTCTCTGAAAGTTATGTTCATATGAAGTATGTAAGATTCAGCCTGACACAGGACCTGAGAAATGCTTTTGGGCACCTCTTGACAGAGAGCAGAGCAAAAGGCAGCCAACATCCAAAGAAGAGCTTTGAATGTCTATACTACTCAAAGAAATTACAGAAAGCTTGCCTCAGGGTGTTCAGACTGTGGTGAAAAATAAAGATGGTCATAGCAAATACTGATGAAATGACAACAAACAGCCTATAATGTAGGAGGGAATATGTAGTATGAGGTGTGGTCCCGAAATTCATGTGTAGTGAATTAAAGCTGAAAATTGCATCTTGATTGATTTAAAATCCAACATAGTGATATACAGGCACAATATTACAAGTACTTATGGACCTAGCTGTAACTTTGCTTAACCTCCTAGGATCTGGCGTCCACATATGTGGACATCACATTATGGGTTATTTAGACCAAAATACCAAAGACCAAAATTTTGCTCTCCTAAGGCCTGATATCCACTTACGAGGACATTATACTGCTACTGTTCTATCAACATTTTAAACAAATATCCTTATATGTGGCTCTTATTTTTCTTAAAAACAAAAATAAGGTAAAAAAAAAAAAAAATCTGGTAATTCTTTGTTTTTACATTCATCAGGCCCCAATATGCCCAAATATCAAAGAGAAATTAAAAATGCATGCTGTGGAAGAGTTTGGGTCTTAGGAGGTTAAGGAAAATCCCATTTCATCAGCTGGACTGCCTTTATTTGTCTTAATTTATGTCCACATGAGGGCGCCCTAACACCACAAGCAGAAATGGTCTTAACCAATAAAACATCTTACATAAAGTTTGATAATTGATTCAGCAGGTGTTAACGGAGAAAGTCCACCAGTGCATGATTTGAACTTGCACATCTTTATTCTTTTTTTTATTCAAAAGAAAGTCCAGTAAGCATAAAGACTGCATGGTCTGCATTCATTGCATTTCAATACATTCTGAGCTATAAAAGTCTTTTTTTTTTTCAATTAGAGTGTCACAAAGGAGGTTGTTTAGAAGACATTACTGTTTAAAGGAATCACACTTAATTATTCCCTGATTTCACAGAGTTCACTTAGACCTTTGACTGCTTTGCTTTACGGGAGTTGGCCGGTAAGAGCCGAGTGCTGAAAGACAATCTGCTACTGTTCCATGTTACCCATTTTCAGCTTGATGAGAAACATGGAAAGGCATTGCAGCAATCTAATATATATATTAAAAAAACTGAATAGTGCCCCAGATGATCTGCAGATGTTCAAATATAGCTATACGCAGGCTGTCAGTTTCATCAGAATCAGATCCAACACATGCAAAGAAACAAAAAAGCTATGCTAGCATTGTTAGGCCAAGAAAATCTCAAGTTTTAAATTCAATATGTCAACACGATGAGTCGACCAATCTACCGTCTACAGATCATTTTTAGTACTATCCAAATAAAGAGAAAATGTGGCAAGAAATTTAGAAATGAATGTGACTTTGTTTGTGTCTCTTGCAAACTGACAACATCAGACTGACTTACAAGGTGAGAGCAACAATTACTTTGTACATATCACAGCATTCTCCCCTGAGCTCACAAGCATGAAACCAGTGCTCTAATGTATAATTGTGACTACATTGATTCAAGCACTTTTTCTACTTGGGACCTGTGTGGAGCTTTTTTTGTGTGTGTTTGTTTCTTTAGAGAGAAAGAAAGAAAGAAAAAGAACCAAAAAAAATCCCAAGTTAACATTTCATTTGAAACATTCACACACTCCCTCCTTGTAGCCATTACCCCTCCTCCCCACCCGACCCTTCCCTCCCCTCCCTTCCACTACATCGAACCCCCACATACCAAAAGAAGGCACCACAGCTTCTAAACAGACTCATTGACCGAGAGAAGGACTCAACAAAAACAAAAGCGTTAAATAAAACCCAATGACACAGCCTGGAAGGGCTTCATTCACATTACAGACTACAGCAGTCTCACAAGGAGACATGAGATTGGTACTAGAAAGACTGAGTGTGTTGTGTCACAGGCAGCGAGAACTCAGTTTCTGCGGGTCAGAGATTAACAGTCTTTTCCTCTTCTGCAGCACATTGCGCTGTTCAGGAATTTTGCCTCACGTAGAGGCTGCAGGGTTGATCACATGCATTGCAGCATGAGAAGACCAAAAGACAGGGGGCACTGTTGCTACATGACAGTGAGCCACCATCACGTAGGCCTGGTTTCTGTCAGTGTGCTCTATTTTCTGTTCAGTGTGCCCACATCTGCCTCTGTCCTTAGGGTCCAGAGTGCTGCTACGTCATAATGTGATGGTAGCAATCCTCTTGTTGCATAAACGCATGGGAAACAATTCTTCGGGTGTCCGCATGGCTAAATAAATTAAATTATAAGTCAAATTGAAGAAGTTCATTCTTGATTTCAAGGAATCAAGTTGTTGCTTCCTAAAACATGTGCTGTCCACTTCCCCCACTTTAGTCACTGGATACTTTTACTCTGATCATCATCAGCAGAGTTGGGGAATTCAAGACAGCAGCCCCTTACAGGTGCAGGGTCAGGGGTCAGCAGGGGGCAGGCTGCCCTTTAGTTGACCTTGTCCTGAAAGATGTATAGGTTGTTGGTGGCTGCTACAGCAATGATATTTTCATGTGGGTGCCACGTCGTGTGAAGGATCTTCTTGCTGAAGTCAAGGCTGTCGACGCTGATCTCATCCTTACGCCGCTTCCCACCTACACACACCTGGAGGACAACAACAAAAATGAAGAGGCATTAAGAAGTGGGAGTGTGGCAGCTCGCACGTTTCACTGATGTCAGTCATTTGAAAGATGACGGGGTGGGTGGGGTGCTGACTAGGCTTGTAGCTGCCTGCTAGGCGTCAATGGCGTCACTGAGCTGGACCTCTAAACCGTGTTGGTGCTAAGCGTTAAGAGGCCCATGCTCCAGTTTCGGTGAGTTAAATTCTGGCTGTATTTATTAGGTATCTGTGTCTGCGAGATATAAATGGATGTATCTTGATAACGAGCCAAGCTAGTGTTAGCTGATAGCTGATAGCTTTGCACCATTCCAGATATGGTCAGTTTGGTTCAAAAACTTCTAATGGTGATAGCCAAAATGCTAAAAAATAGGACTTAAAAAGGGCTATTACCAGCATTTGTTTCAGGTTTGGTCACTTTACAAAGTTGATATAAGATTGAGTTAGCAAATTAGCTAGCCCCATATTTACACATGGAAGAACAAATCTCAAGTCTTTCATGGGCAGAAAACAGAACCTTGATGAGAGCAAGCAAAACCTAAAGTGCTTCAAAACCTAAACCTAAAGCTGTTCTTTACAGCTTTGTGTATACAAAAGATTCTTCTCTCCGTTGAAAATATGTATCCAGTCTGACGTCACTAGCCATGTCTGGGCCCAAACTTCGCTGCAAGTCCCTAAGTCAAATGATCACTGCAGCATTACTGAGAGTTGAAAACTGTCTAAATTCTCTCATCTGTAATAAAATGATCAGTGTGGCTGCTCTACCAGGTGTAACAATTAAGTTTAACATCCAGGCATCCATGAAAACAGAATTTATGATATTTAACACAGTTAGAAGTTAGCAGGGAGTTAGCTTGCTAGCTTCCATCTAAATATAATATACCATGTTCTGACTGAGCGATTTATGAAACCAATTCAAACGTACAGCTCTGCTATCACTTCCAACATAAATGAAGACAGAAAACTAAACAGCAGTGACATTTGTAGGGTTACTGAAGTTGGGCTAGCTGGTATATAATGATGTGCTACGTGATCACTAGCATGACAAAGCTACGTTAACATAGCATAAACAGTAAAGCTGGAGGGCAAACGCTAACAAACGGAGGACTTTTTTCCACACGATAAAAGTTAACGTAAGGGTTCCCAATGGTTAGGGGCAAATGCAATTGCATGGCAGAAGACATTACTGTAAACTGACCAAACGTCAGTCAGGAAAACCACCTAGATAATCCATCCACAATACGAGGTTAGTCATTAATATACTGCTGCACGGGCTGGGCTGTAGTTACATCGTAAAAGTTTAAAAACTGAGCTTTAAAGTGATTAGCAGTAATAAAAACCGACAGAAGCCAACAGTGATCACTGACTGTTTTTAGGGGCTTGTTGAGATTAAATAGAACAAGATACAAAGCATTAAAACATGTTAAAACACATGACAGCCTTATTAAATGCAGACTACTTTGGGCCCGGAAGCAGTATTCATCACGTCATCACTTAAAGACCGGATTACTGCAGTTTGAAACATAAGACTGCACTGTGTACATATACTAAACACATTTCTTTTGTTCATTTGTGTGTTGTATTCACTCATGATTGTCACTGTTAAGTCAGGTCTGTTTTGATATTAAATTTCTGGACTTGTACAGCAGATTTCTAGTTTCTTATATTCTGTAACTTTTTATCAAAGTTACAGAATATAAGGAGGGGAAGTGAATTGTTTTTAGCGACACCACTACTTTAAAATCTCAAAACCGACTGGTCACAAAAACTGCTGGTATTTACTTAATCCTTTTTTGTCATAAATGAATATCATAGATGAACTCAAAGACATCTGGAGGTGCCACTTTCAATCAGTGAAAATTACAGCAGGAAATTTCACTATTGACCAGCTTTTTATAGATATTCAATAAATCATTTGGCTTAGGAAATAATTGACAAATTAATTGATTATGACAATCATTGTGTAAACCCTGAACTAATTACATTATCAATGAGTCTGTTAATGATTGCCTCTGATACCTTGGTGAAAACATGTCAGAAAATAGTGAAAATAATGTCAATCACAGGTTCCCAAATTAACAAATTGAATACTTTTGCTTGACAAATCAAAAGATATTAACTGTCACAGATCCACACAATCCAGCAAGAATCACAATTTTGGAGAACTAGTGAATAATTAGCATTTCTCCATTAGAAACTAGCTTGCGGTGAGGCATTATAAGACTAAAACCAGATGTCTTTGAATTTAAAAAGGATAACTTGTGTTGGTGATGGTACCTTGCGAGGCTTCAGAATAGCTCTGGGTTTGCTGTTCTCTCTGGATGCTTCCAGCGTGACATCGCGTTTGGTATTTCGGTCGAACATTCGGAAAAAATTGTTGTAAGAGCCGGTCATTATGACGCTGAGGAGGGAAAAAAGAAGAGAGGGGGTGTTATCAAGAGGGGTGGCTGGATGGACCAAGCGGTTGGTAGATCTGGTCGATGGCGCTGAAAAGAAGTCTCACCTGTCTGATCCATTCCAGACGCACTCAAACTTGTCAAAGATGCAGTCGTTTTCATACAAAGAACACAGCTTACCCCGTAAATAGTCGTGAACCTGAAGAACAAAACCAAAAACATGACAATCTGCAGTACTTTTTGGATCAGTCTTTATAGGCCTCTTGAGTTCTACGCATTTTCTTTCGGTGGGCAAACACACCGAAACCATAAGCTGCACCACCATATGCTCTGCTTTCAGTAATCCCTCAAAACCTGGTGACCTGTGCTAAGATGCTAGGTAGCAGGTGGAGGCTGAGGTGGAATTGGACAGAGAATCCCTTGAGCCCGGTTGATGGCCTTATCAATCATGATCTGCCCTAAGATGGCTTCCCCTGATCAGACAGCGTGGACGTGACTGCCGTGACCACACAGTGGGAGGTTCTGCCCTCCGGGTTCCATCAGCGCCTATACTATCCGTCTTCATACGGACATTCAGCTCAATAAGCCCTCCTGGGGTAATTGCAACACATGACACGGTTACAGATTGGCAGGGTGACAGTGAAACAGGATTATAATGAGTGATAAGCCTGAAATCAATAAGTTTTTATTTGATCTGGGCACAGCAGTTATTTACTAACTTCAGCAGCGGAGCATTTCCTTTGGAGCCCTCAAGCTATCCAAAAGGCACATGAGAGCACAATGAAAAGCGTACCTGGTATGTCTCGAGCGGCTTGTTCTCCATTTGAAGGTCCCACACCTTTACAGTGAGGTAGTCTCTTGTCATCAGGTAGCGTCCGCTGTGGCTGAACTTCACGTCAGAGATGGATGAGATGATTTCAGAGAAGAAGGAACGAGTGGATGGATCCTCTGGCTCCTCAAAGTCTACATGTAAAAGAAAATGTAAAAAGACTATATCTTTCAACAGAAGATTTTACACTGTTGGTGCTCGCTGCTTTAAAGACTTTAAATCGCTTCAAGGAGGAAGATTCGGTTTGGGCAGTGGAGGCTGCCATTAGAAAACAATGACAGCCACGACAATGCCTGGATGCTGAGTTTTCTGCAGCAGCTGCATCTCCTCACAGAATTACATGTGTGTTTAGGGAGATAGTTGTGGGTCAGCATGGTGGGTAAATATTGGTTATGATTCATATTGATTTTGGCAGCTGCTGTTCTGTGTGTAGGCCAGCACGCTGGGGATAACAGCCAGGCATTCCATCGTTAGCTGTCAAGTTATTGTTCCTCCTCCTCCTCCATCTCTTTTCCTCCCACCCTTCCTCCCCTCTCTCTCTCTCTCACTCTCTCTTTAAAAAAAAAAAAATTCCCCCACCATTCTCCCCCCACTTCCACTCAATCCCACTCCTCAGCTGAGGCCTGGAGAATAGCTCTGTGATGTGTCAGTGGGGAGTCTAACTAGGGATGCAGTGTGAGAGATGAAAAAAATGGGGGGATGAGGAAGGGATAAGAAAAACAAATCAATGTCAAAGTGCTGGGTCCATATGAGCCCTGCTGGATTTGTATGTGCGCGCGCCAGCGAATGCGTGCGAATAAGAGCAAGTGTAATGTGTGCATGTATATATGCATGTGTTGTGTGTGCCCCTGCCCTCCCTCCCATCCAGATCCACGGGTGGATAATAGGGTCCCCGGGGAGTCAGCAGGGGGGCTGTTTGGTCCCTCTCTCTATCTGTCCTGGGGCTCAGCTCACTGGCAATCCTCGGTGGCCATTCATCCTTCCTGTAAAACTGACTGATAGCAGCGTGCTCCAGAATTTATATATATATCCTTCTATATAGAAGGAGATACACTATGATTGTGAGTTTGTGTTGTGTGTGTGTCACAAAAAGGAGGAGTGGTGTGTGAGTGCAGGAGAGAAGGCTTTACATCGCTCTGAGCCGTAAACGTTAATGCAGTGAGACAGTAGGTCGGTATTAACAGACCTCTCCTGGGGCTAACAAGAGCACCTGCCTGCTTTGCCTGTGTGTGTGTGTGTTTGCTGCAAGCACCTGTCTAGGAATGGCACACACATGCCAAACAATCAGAGTATGAAGCCGACAACTTCAACTGCCCAATGCCTCCAAATGTAAACATTTTTTTTCCAGCTCATGTGAAATTCAACAGGCCGTGTTGGTGCTGGGTCCAGTGGATCCATCAATACGTCTGAGGAAATGAGTGACATTATTGAACAACAGGGTGTGTCCATGAGGGACTAATGCGATTGCTCTTAAGCCATTGATTTCCCAGCGAAAATGTCAATGTATTCATTATTCATTCAGCTAAAGTGTATCCATGTGATGTCAAGCTTCGGAGAAGGCCATTCATTGTTTGAGACGCGCTACAAGATTTATTCGTGTGTTATCAATCGTGGCATATTGAGCAGGGGAAGCCCACATGTCACAGCTGAAAAAAAAAAGGTGGAGCTGAGTGTGAATTTACAGCCAAGGTGTGGAATATTGGAATCGGGCTATATTTCCCTTGTTGACTACATCACATCAATGGCAATAAAGGCATCGATGGAAATGGTCGATTTTTGCCGCTTTGTGTCCCGTGAATTTTGCAGTTTGCAATTCTCCAGTATCTAAATTTTGTCTGCCTTAAAGGAATGAATTAATACAATAGAACAAAGGTGTTCAGTATTTCAGTGAACCTTTAAAGAATTGTGGCTAGATAAAAACAGCCATGTTTCTGGTTGGTCTACCTGAACACTAAATCTGCTCCCATGATGCTCTGGTACTCACATTTGCAGTGTTTGTCGCAGAGTGCGGCCTGTCTCATGTCACAGAGGCGTATTGAACCTTTGCTGCTACTGTAGGCAAAGGTGTTACACTCCTGCGGGTGGAACTCTGCAGAGGTGATTACTTCCGTCAGCTCCTCCATGTTGGCTGGTTTGATGTCCACAATGTCTGAGAGAGAACCGCTAAGGAACAGAAGACTACAGTGGCCATGTAACCCGCAGAGTAAAATGAAAAATCGTGCCACTACTGAAATGCAGCCCTGGAAAAAAAATACATATTTTATGTACAAACTGTTAATAATAATGATTTTTTAGAACCTCAAATCTATTTATCACCCTATCATTATTAAAAAGAATTAAGTGTGACTTACTGAGTGGTTTTTTTCTTCTTTTTTGTGTTTTTTAAAAATGAAAACAATGATAATCATAGAAAAAAAAACAGAACAAGAGGATACTGAAGCTGCGGTCGGTGATCTCCAGGTTCCACAGGTTTATCCGAAGGTCATCGGTGGAGATGAAGGTCTGAAGGTCGGAGTTGACAGAGATGGAGTTGATGTGGTAGGTATGGGCGTTGCTGAACACCCGTCTGGCTGTAGCCTCGACCATCAAATCCATAGGCTGAAGCACCGGCACCTGGAGCGAACATTTAAGGGAAAATGTAAAGTAATGCAGACAAATATGCAAGAATAGAAAAATCTGCTTGAGGTTTTTGAGGGTAGTAATTACTAGGCTGTATCTGTGTCTTTGCTTGTGTCGGTGTGTGTGATTGTCCAGATATTTTAGTGAGGACCATTTGGGCAGTTTTGTGTGTGGGTGTGTGTATGTGTGTGAGGCACAATCGGATGACTCCGGGGATTTATTTGACATTTACTCCGCAAATCTTAATGACACAGAAGCTCAAGGGCTGCTTGATGAGTTGGTTCAATCAGACCGCAAATATCTCTCTGCTACACAGCTACCCAGCAATCACGCCTCCTTCTCTTTCTCCAAGTCACTCCTGCTTTCTTGTTTGTGTGTGTGTGTCATGGAGAAAGAGAAAATGGAGAGAAATCGAAGGAGGTGGAAAAAAAAAAAAAGACATGGCCCGAGGGCATCGGCAGGCCCTGCTGAGGAATGATAACTGAACTCTGCAGAATTAAGACAAGCTTGCACAGACACACACACACACGCAGACACACAAGAACCCACAGTTGCACATTGCTGCTCGGGCTTCAAAGAAGCCCAGTACCAGTCTGCATGCAGCCCCCCGTTGGCCAGATAAAACCCAGACAAAGAGAAGAGAGGGGAGGGAGCGAGGAGAACAAATCGGCTGCTTCTTCCCTTTTTCTCTCGTCCGTTGCTGGCACTGACAGAGACATGGCAGCCCAGCAGGCTGCTGTATCTCCATGGATGTCACTTTATTTCCATGTCTTTCACTGGCTGTCCAGAGAGACACAGAACATATTAACCCATAACCCCCGAACACTGACAGTTGTGCCGTTCAGCTTGCCCCTTGCAGATTCGCTGTGATCTGATAGTTTGTCTTTGTAACACAATATATTTATACATTTCTGCTTTAAAAATAATACTTCAAAGTAAATCAGTAGGTTATAATGTTTTATATATGTCGTTATGAGATACTGAATGATAAACTTTAAATCATTGTATGAATTCTAGGATGAATATTAGTGAATTCCTCCCTCTCCTCCTCTGCTTTCTCCCCCTGCTGAGATTTCACAGCCTCTAAACAGGATTGCCACAGTCCCGGCCTGTACTCCAGGTTGCTATGATCCCCTGGCCAGCCAGACAAAGAGGGACAGACACGCTGAACACAGCACTAATCTGCAATGGCAGACACACACAGACACAGTCCTGTGTGTCTGTGTGTGCCCTCTTTTGTGTGAAAATTAAATAGGTAGCGGAGTGATAAAAACGAGAGAGAGAGAGGGGATGATCCCTTCACGGTGTTCATCTCAGTGCACATATTGATCGCTCATTCTCAATTTCTTCTGCCAGAAGTTCAAAAGAGTCCAAAGATAGCAGGTTGCTTTGTTGGTGTCAGACTCTCATTTATCGGGACTGAAACTGATCACAAATGAAAAAACAACTGTGACACACACAGGCGTGCAGCATATGTCCTTAAGAAGTTTATGCTGGATTAAAGGCTATCATAGCATAAAAGGCTGAATGCTAAATTTTGACTTAATCAGCTTATCTGAACTCTTCTTGCTTGGATTCCATGTGCAGGTCTTTCCAGAAAGGCTGGTTCATTCAAAATACGTGAGCCTGGGTTACAAGCAGCTGTTGTGGGATTTGTAAAACAGGAATCTACCAAAAGGTTAAATGAAAGATGCTACTGCTAGGTGATGCTTGTGATGCTTTTAATTTCGTTTTTAAACTGAGCACCACAAATATTCTTAAATATTTCTGATATCCATGCATAAATAAATAGTTCTCCATCCATCTACCCTCTATCTGTTATCTGGGTCATGGGGGTGCTGGAGCCTATCTCAGCTTCCACAGAGCACAAATATTCTTCATTTTTATTATTTATGGATATAGTGGCAGTAAGTTGTCATGTTTTACTTTTTTCCTATAGTAGTTTTTTCAGTCTTAAGCCACCCGGACCACTGATGCATGGCTTCAAATATTTCATTTTTGTCAGATTTATCGCAGTCTCGTTCGGTCATCCAGCCTCCGCTCAAATAGAAAATCTGTGGTTTTTAGTGACAGAAAATAAAATCTCTGCTATCACTGACTCTAATTTTCACGTCCATAAATTGCAGTCCATTTCATTGTGGACTAATTCAAAGTAGTGCCATCGATGCAATGTTTTCATTCCATTCAAATGTTGTGCACTGTCTAATAAAGTGAGTGTAATCTAGTCGCAGCCTATTTTCACCACAGTGTATGTGACATCATGGGTGTTGTGACGCTCGACAGTTTCACATACCCGTAGAGTGGTGATGGTGGATGGGTCTCGGATCCGTCCGTCCTCATCCTTCAGGTTGTAGCCTTCAGGGCGCTTATCCCTCTCACTGATCTTCCACAGCTTCACTGTCTTGTCTGAGGTGGACATGTCACAAAGGCACACAGACATACACAAAATACAGTTAGATCACGGCTCAGCAGAGTGAATCTCAGATACAAGATGGATGCAGGGGGCTGGGGATACAATCTGGCAAGTAGCTGGGCAGAAGCCAGCAAGGATGATGAATGGCGACTCCTGTGTAGATTCTGATGTCACCGATATCAATCTACAAGTTGACTTAATTTCCCTGCTGCTGTTTATACCCCCGCCCCTCCCCTCCCACACCCTGGAAAAGCCATCTGGGTTGCTTTTCATTTTTGCATCATATAAACATCGATTACATCTCATCTTCTCGGTCTACTGAAGTGGATGGCAGCCGCAGTCAGGTTGTCTGCTTTTTTTTCTCCTCTCCCCTCTTTTAATTTCCGCTGCGATGCCGGTGTCAGAGCAGCGAGGCCATCGCCACAGGACTCTCCACCATCTGCTCCAGCCACCGCAAGCACGTCTGTAGCAGCCATGCGTGAAGCCCACAATCTGCAAGACGTCTCTCAGCTGATGTATGTACTTGTCTGCTGTGGCTCTCGTACATGTACAGCGTGTGTGGTGGCACATGCCTTAATATGTGGCCCTGCTGTGACAGCCATGCATGAAGCCCTTAATCTGAAACTCTTCTGCAGGTGACACTTGCTCACCCAAGCAAAACAAGCAACACTGTGTTCTCCCAAAAAGTCAAAAAGACACGGTCAAGTGATATTCATCACACCTCCTTTTACATCAACTGCAAATCTGAGCATTCTGCAAAGTGATGAATGAATCATTTTGCACAGTACCTGACTAATAACACTAGCTCACATGTAAACATACTCCAGTGTAAGGCTGGGCGATATGGCCTAAAATCCCTATTGCGGTATAATTTGAAGCACGTGCGGTAACGATATATATCGCGATATATTATTTTCTACTGTATAAGGTATTTTCCACAATATAAGGCACACTTAAAATCCTTTAATTTTCTCAAAAATCGAGAGTGTGCCTTATGTATGAATTCTGGTTGTGCTTACAGAGCTCGAACCGATTTTGGTGTGCAGAAATCTGTTAAAAAATGTTTTAGTACAACTTTGGTAAGCCGCACTGCTTGATGGATTGTCAGAGCATTACGGCTGCTGTAGTGAAGAGCTTCGCGGAGTAATCTGGGTCCAAAACTCCCAAAGTCAAAGGAACACAGAGTTAAAAACTGTCTAAATTCTTTCATCTTTAATAAAATCATCAGCGATGCTGCTTTACCAGGTGTAACAATTAAGTTTAACATCCATGCATCCATGAAAACAGAATTTATTTAATTTAACGGAGTTAGAAGTTAACAGGAAGTTAGCCCGCTAGTTTCCACCTAAACATGACATACCATGTTCTGACTGAGAGATTTTTGAAACTAATTCAAACGTACAGCTCTGCTACCACTTCCAACATAAATGAAGACAGAAAACTAAACAGCAGTGGTGTTTGCAGGGTTACTAAAGTTGGACTACCTGGTATATAATATTGTGCTACGTGATTGCTAGCGACACAGCTATGTTAGCATAGCATTAGCACAGTGAAGCTGGAGGATGAACGCCAACGTTTTTCCATTCGATAAAAGTTAACGTGAGGGATTCTGGTGGTAGGGACAAATGCAATCGCTGCGATGCTTTCAACCAAAACAGGCGCTGCTTGATGACGTCATCAACATGCGCCATCGCGATAGAGTCAAAAAAATCTCTATCGTTGGCCAAATTTATATTGTTTCTATCGCATAGCGTTTATATCGCCCACCCCTACTCCAGTGATAGATTATTGGTTCTTTTGACCATTCTGATAGTTGTGCTGCTCTTACAGCACCTTAGGTGTACTGACCGTTGGTGGAAAGCAGGAAATATGCTGCATTCTGCTGAGGAAGCCATTTGATCTTGTTGATCTTCTCCTCAATCTCCAAACTCTTCAGGTAGTCAAACTCTGGCTCATGGCTCTGGAATGTGCTGTAAACATTGTACTCCCCACGACGCTGGGGCTGACTCTTACTCTGCAGAGGAAGAAAAAAAAGAAAGTGAAGCACAGGTAGACGTTGGTGTTTTTTGATGAAAGTTTCAATAGATTCCCGTGATTAAAAGACAGGTGTAAATGATTCAATATTAGATCTAGCATTTTGGAAAAGATGTAATTTATCTTTAATTTATCTTAAATTCCCCCTTAGGAAGCTTACTACTAATAATAATAATGCATTTTATTTAAAAGCACCTTTCAAGACACCCAAGGACACTTAACAATAGAATAAAACACATAGTAGAACAATGACAAAACGTAATAAAACACTTTAGTCAAGCTTTGCATTTGGGGATCTCCTCTCCTAATTCTGGTTTGACACAATTACATCAAGCCCCTACCTCCACGGATGAAAAGTAAAAGTTACATGGAAATGATATCCCATTCTGAGGCTGCGAGATAAGGGTTTTGGGGGGGGTCACCATCTTGTTTGGAAAAATGAGATATGACCAGGAGGGGCAGGTCATTCACTGGCTAACAACTTGTGACTGAAACAACCACAGTTGTTAGCAAATGAGCTAACGGGTAATACCACAGATAAAATAATTTACAAAAAAGACTTAATTTTTTTATTCCGTATGACCCATAATATGAACCATAAACGCAGCAGGTAAGTGTTTAGCATTTCCTATATGTAGGAAAATGGGAAAATATAGGATCAGAAGTCTTTTATGCAACCACAGCAATTGGCATTTGGTGGCCCTCAGACAGTATACAGGATAGGTTTAAGGAACTTCCACGAAGACTTCATTTCCCGACCTGGAAGCTATACTTTTTTTTTAGTAATATTAAAATGTTAATAATAACAGGAAAAATTAATGAGCAATGTCATGGTGGCCACATCCTTTTTTTTTTTTTATACAGTCTATGATATATTTACACAGATACTGGAATATTATATGTTGAGTAACAGAACAGACTCAATTTTCAAATTGGGGCTTTCAACAGTACTTTTGTGCCACATTGTTACATGTCTTCATAATGTTGGTCCAACAAAAGCTTTTTGTTTTTTAGCATATTTACAGCTGTCCTTTTCAAATACATCCTCTTGCTTGCTAGTTATCTAAAAAACAAACAATCCAATGTTAATGCTTTAAGGCTGTCAAATCCTTTACAGCTGAAGGACAGCATAATTATCACTGCATTGTTGGCATTTCCTACCTCCTGCTCCCTTTGGAAGACAACCACTCTGCCTCCTTTATCCCCAGTGGCCAACAGCTCCCCCGATGAGTTAAACTCCACCGTTGAGATAATGTCAGCTGCAACACAGGAAGCAGAGAAGACAGGGGGAGAAAATGTCAGTGTGAACAAACCTGTCAAGTATCTGACAGGAAAAAAAGGAAACACTTTTCAATGGGATCTTCTAGAAAACACTTCAGGAGAAAAGGGAGGGGAATCTCATGACAGTCCCACAGAGGACTCCTCGGTGCAGACAGCCCAGTTTGGAGGAAATATAGGTTAGGAGAAACCACTGGATGAGTCACTGCATGATAATTGAGACTCTTGTCTGATTGAAGTGGGCCAATCTGTGTCATTTAATTGCACTTCTGCTTATTAGAGGACTCTGCCACCGCAATCTTGCTCATCACAAAACACATTCAAAAAGCTTTAATGTGTTTTAGCAACATCAGTTATCAGTTGCCTGTATTTTACATTTTGAAGCATCTCTGCATAGCTACAGGTTCACCAGAAAGTAAATATCAGACACCTGCCCTTAAGGTAGGTTTTCCTCTCCTCAAAGATATACAACTGCCTGAATTTAGGAAAGGCTAATGGTGACTGTAATTATTATACAGCCCAGGGATAAACTGTCATATCATAAAGGCTGTTTCACACACACACATACACACACACACCCGCACACGCAAACCACAGCAGAGGCTAGCCCGCTGTTAAACAGTGACAATAATATTAGACAGAGAGAGAAAGAGAGAGAGCGCTTGTTGTTTTGTACCCCCCACGCCCTCTGTGGACCTGCTGCTGGTGGAGCTCTGAACAGGAGAGGGGAATGTTGCTATGGAGACCGTTTCCATCTCTAGCGGCAGTCAGAGAGAGAGAGAGAGAGAGAGTGTATGTGTGTGTCAATAGCTCTCTGACTTAGTTGCTGATGCTAGCTGTAATTCAGCAGACAGCGAGAGAGAGAGAGAGAGAGAGAGAGAGAGAAAGAGTGCTGCAATAGAGGGAAAACCTGCTACTGCATCTGGGGGAACGAGTTCAGTTCAATGCAGCACACAAGTTCAGACAATAGAGTCCCCGTAGACGGACTCATCGCTTCACAAAAACCTGCCGTGCATGGTGGAAATGACCATGCATCCTGTCTGTATGTATACTGTGAATCTGGCTCTGTCCTCCTCCAGTTTTAATTTAAATGTTAGAGAAAGTCACATTCACAGATGAGGCCAGAGGGATTCTTACAAGCACGTGTTGATAATGACATGATGTGGGAGGGCAAAACTAATTATATTTGAATGAAGAAATAATAACCTTTCACAGAGAAGACAAAATCTGACCTAATTGCAGCCTGGGAGAACCCTTCAATGCACCATGCTGGTGTTGCATGTACTGTAGCAACACATGCTAAAGGTGCTCTGTAAATGCATTTGTACACCTCATACATGAGGTCTCTCTCTCTCTCTCTCTCTCTCTCACACACACACACACACACACACACACAAAATAATGTCTTCCAGTACCACCAGGCCAAAGTCACTCATGTGAATCGAATGGAATCGGCTTAGCATTCAGCATTCTTTAATCAAAGCTGGTTTTGCCCTTTTTTGCCCTTCTCCTCTCTTTTTCTGCCCCCTCCCCACCCCCCCCCCCCCCCCCCCCCCCCCCCCCCCCCCCACTGCCTCTCTTCTTTTCCCTTCCCTTCCCTTCCCTCATCATCATCATCCACACATTAAGTCACTGAGGGGAAACAGTAATTGATGGATGCTATTTAACAAGTTTACACACGAATACATCCTTCAATCATCTCTTTGAATGATCAACCAGGCAGAGCCAGTGGAGCTGAAACACACGCTAACGTGATGGAATGCTCCCTTAAATGAGTTTTTTTTTTTCTTTCATGCAAATGATTTCAGACCAGACATGACACGCGGCTTCGTAATTGTGTTTGTGAATGGCAAACATCTTCTTCAAATTAAACTTTATGACAATAGAAAAATAAATTCGCAGCACTGTCACAGGTGGGCAGGGTCTCTCGAATGATTTCTGCTGTTGTCAGATAGGATTTTTATTACATGACCAAGATGGACTTGAATTAAAGGGAAGCCAGACACTGGACTGATCAAATGCTTACTTGGATGGACACACACACACTTTCTCCCTCACACACACACACACACACACACACACACACACACACACACACACACACACACACACACACACACACACACACAGCTTCATCAGCAGACCATAACCAGATGAAGCCTATAAATCCTGTGGCCAGCCAGGTCTGACAAAGACAGGTCAGCGCTTCCTGATGCATCAGAGGGATGCTTGAGATAACACACATCCATCACCAGTAATAACTCAGACGAGCCTGCTGGCCTGCTGCTCAGATGTCTACATGGAAGACTGAATTAAAACAGGCATGGCACAGTTCTTATCTGCTTCTATCCAACAATCTGACCCCCAATAACCCCTTCACTGTGCAATATAGAATTGGCAATCAGACCAGCTGGATGGAAACATAGATATGCATCGATTCTGGAATGAAAACCCCGTACAAAGAGCCAGAGACACAGGAAAACCAGGAAGGGAGGGACAATATTGAGTTTATTTATAGAGGCCTGTGCACAGCACACCACCCAAAAGAGAGAGGTGCCACTAAATGCAATCACAGAGAAAGGAAAAGTCTGGAGAGAGAAGTCGGTTTCTCAAAATAGCTCAATAAAAGCTTGTACAGCAAGATTCACTGGCACAGACACCGACAGAGGCCAAAACTAAGAGCGCCCTGCCTAACCTTTAGACAACGCATAATCCTGTCAGGAGCTAAGGCAACAAGAAAGCAAATTGAGGTTGATCTCGTGGCACTGCGGAGTTGTGTAAGACACAAAGATTTGAAAAAGGTGTGCCTGAATAGAAAGCAAGTTGCATAAGGGGTGTGCAGTATTTCCAGGTAGAAGGAGGGACGTGAGCAACCTGGTGCTGTGCAAAAGCTTTGTTAGAGTTAGAGGTAGAGGGGAAAGGATTACAGCACTTGTGCTGAGCTGCCTGCGTCAAAGGATCAAGCCGGAGGATAATTCAAGTCTGTTCTCACACTCCCTTTCACCTGCCAGTCTTGTTCCTTCAATGACAATTAACAAATGTATCTTTAGTGCCATTCTTCCTAGGGAATGAATAAACACATGCTAGTATTACATGCTCTGGAAATGGAGACCATTCATGTGCTGAACAAGCAGCTGATAATAACTTCAATTCACACCACCAACAATAGAGATCAATCACATTTTTGAATAAACCCCACTACCTACTGGTCCGGTACCCCGTCAGATGATTAAGGGTTTATTTAACTCTATTACCTTCACATAAAGCAACAGAGCACAATGCAGGTCTCCTCATCAGAAGAGAATGACTCTTTGTAAGATCTGGAGTGAACAAGCCAATTAACCTGGTTTCTCCAGGATCAGCCCCATGAGACTGAGACAGGGTGTGTGTATTTTGTGTTCCTTTTTCTTGCATGTGTGTGTGTGTGGATTCTTTTGTGCATGTATCTTTTGCGTGTGTGCATGTGTGATTTTTTTTTGTATCCCCACGCTCCAGGGAGTTGAGGGTGAAATGGGCAAGACGTGATACTGCTTCTCTTCTCACACTTCATTAACACATCGCCGTGGTACACATCTGACTATAGACACAACACGGGGCAAAAATGGAGCAGAGGAAGAGGGGATAGATGAACCAGCATTCATCCCCTGCAGGCCATAAGCTGAATACCAAGAAGAGTGATTTCAAATTCTTGTTATTTGGTATTCTTTTAGAAATTGAAAATACAGAGCAGGGGGGATGGTAGGAAAGCGAGGATGCGCAGTATTATAATCCCCCACCAAAAACAAAAGCTGACACTCACGCTCGATCTGTCTGCCTGCGATGCTTTGGTGAAATCCCTTTCATCTTCCTGTTTTCAAGGCTGAATCAAAGATTAGATGGCTGCTGTACAGACTAAAACCTCACATTTATTAGTGACCTTATCACCAGCACATGTAGCATTCTGAGTGGTGCTGCTTCCTCGACAGGACACGGGAATTAGCTATCAAAACTTACAAATATATCCCATTATAAAATCCCAGAAAGGTCAAGAACTGCTTAGCCTCAAGGCTAGCTGCACCCCGAATGACTCACACAGTACGTCTATCCCAGCGCTAACCCATCTACTGACCAGGAAGCCATATCACAGTAGAAAAATAGGACATTTTTGTCATCGTCCTACAGTAGCAACACCACGGGTATTCTTTAATAAATTCTCATTAAATTTTCATGGTGCTTCAGACTTAATAAGAAGCTAATCAGGGGATGAAAGCAGCTGCTGAATAAGGAGTGCGACTCGCCCCAACTTCACAGCTTGCCATTAAGCCTCCGCTACCCCCGCACCATCTCCATACATGCACATGCACAGTCTTTCTTGCACTATGTGGCGAGGCGGGGCGAGGCGTTTTGAGTGCTTCATAGTAAATAATGGATGGGACCTGAGGGTATGGTGGGCTAAGTCTTTTTATGCCGGGGTCCTAAAGTGTGGCCCCAGGCCGTTTGCCTTGGCACAGCCGACCGAGCTCTGGCTCTGTTCTCAGCAGCAGCGGCGGCAGCAATAAAGGCTGTGAGCCCTCTGTAGTGGGACTGCATCAGTATTCAGTGGGGCTAGAGAGGTCACATCACACACAAGCTTGTATCAGACAGATGTATAACAGCAAAGCAAAGAGCAAGAGGTAGAATGTGAAGAAGAGGGGGGCAGGGGAGAGAAAGAGGAAGGGATTACATGTCCGACCAGTTGTTCTTTAAGTCATTGTTCCACTGGCAAAATTGTAAAGGACCAGAAATCAATACTAAAGCAGGCGTTATGTTAGGTCCTGCCTCACAGCCAGAAAGCTATTTGCATTTTTAAACCCAGTGTGGTGCTATTTCATCCATTATCACAACATCCAAGGAGGAGGTGGCTGAAAATGAACTGTTGTAGGAGCACCACAGTCCACTGACTCAACACGCGTATACACAGCCACAGTGAGAAATCATCCATTCTGTCACCATTAGCAACGTGTCATCTGCAGGCGGTTGCCAAATGCAAATCAGAGTGTAATACAATTTTCTCCCCTCTAGATAATAACGATGACTCTGGAAACTTCACTTTAAGATTGAGGAGACTTTGAAATTTCATGCCTGACTACGAATGACTACAGCGTGTTCAACAGAGTCAGTGTAACCACCCACAGACCCACCGAGCACTGAGGGGTGGGATTGGTGCAAGACAAAGGTCAGCGTGAGTGACATCATTAAAGTGTCCTGCTTTTGTGGACAAGGATTGCCTGAGGGGAAACCCAACCAACTCACTGCTGCTCATCAGAACCATTGTGTGTGTGTGTATATGTGTGAGTGAGTGAGTGAGTGAGTGAGAGAGAAAGTGTGTGTCTGTGTGTGTGTGGTCTGCACATACTGGGTCTGATAAAAAATGTGCAGTTTGGGGAATTTATAGAGATGGGCAGCAGACACCAGCCCGTAAGGCTGCAGACTGACTTTATAGCACTTAAGGGTGACAAGGATTTAGAGGTTGAAAGGACACACACACACACACACACACACACAGTAATTCATGATATATGAAGTGTGATGATCAGTCATAAATTACAGCAATAAAACATAACAAAAGCAGACATCTGAAAAGCACAGATGGGCTTCAGACTGGATGGTCCTTTGCTTTGGGGGGACATATTTGACAGTCCTCGTGCTGAATGAATGAGATGGTAGATGGAAGAGTGGGAGAGACAGAGAAGGAGCGACAGGGAGATGAAGATTCCCTGCCGTTTTTAAATCTCAGCGCACACATCAAACAAAGATATTCATCACACCCTCTCGCTGTGAACCGGTGGCAGTGAGTTTAGTTGTGAAAGAGAATCATCTAAGCCCTAGGCAAATAATGGTGCTCTCCATTTGAATGAAGAAAAGGAAGGAAAAGGGACGAGGGGAAACGGCACAAAAACGTGCAAGAATGAGAACGTACGTTTGTCTTTTGAGCTCTGACTTTGTTTCTCCTCCAGCCTGCAATGGCATCTGTAACCTAAGCCCCACAGAAGCTCTGTGGCGGCTCTGACCCACCCTGAAGCCACTCATAACCTCCAACAACATCCATCCTATTCAACTGTGTAGAGTGTGTCCATAAATATCTTATCCCATGTGGAGCTCCATAATATTTGAAATTACACTCCTCTTTCCACTGGTTTTGTTCCTCACCCAATCTTATGGTAAGTGGGTGGCAAAATGTGTCTGGTGTGAAAAAAAACTAAAGGATTTCCCAGCTCTGCAGTAACTATTTATACAATTGGCAAGCCTTTCACTGAAACACTGCATCAAACTGAACAATAAAAACCACTCAACAGAACAGGACAATTAAGCTGAAGATGGGAGATGCCCACTTATTAAGGAATTGAAAATTGAGCTTAATCTGTGGTTAAAAATATCAAGTTATTCATATGTGGCCCTTGGCATTTACAACAAATACAGTACAGAAGGGCATTTAGCCTCTATGAAGTTTGATTGTACTGCAATAATTTTAAAAACAAAAAGCCATCAGACCTCGATGTTTTTGTAATCTCAATGCTATCAGTGCAGCAGATAATGTCTATGAGCAATCTGCATAATTGCATAATGAGATCAACCACCATTTTCACCTATAAATCAGTGTTTTATGTTCATTAGCGATCCAAGGAGCTCATAGAGAAAAGCTGGAGCTAATTGGCAGAACATAAGGGAAGTATTAAACATCACTTTTAACAGGTTGGAACTCAAAAGGCTGATGTGTGTGGTCAATGAGGAGAAACACATGCATGGAACAGAGCAACATTTGTAGCTGCAGGGTGGGGAAAAAAGGTTGCATACAGTGAAAACGTGTGTCTGTGGATGCATGTGTGCTAGAGAGAGAGAGATGGAGCCATATTTTATTGTGTTGTCTCCTTGAATTAGGGCACCTTGCCTGCTCCTTTTTTTTTCAACAAGTGCACACAGAAGGAAAAAAAATACATTTTTTTCACTACTTCACACATTCTCTTTAAACTCAGAAACTAGGGAATAAAACATCCTGTACTGGTGCCTCTACAAGGAAGAATCCAAACAGATTAAAAAACCCTGATTACCCTGATCAAGATGCTTATTATAGCGCTAACCGGTGATGGGAAACCACCCCATCCTGCCCAGTTATTACATTCTCACTGCATCTTTCCCACAAATGACCAGAATGTTCCCGTAATAACCCCAGCTTATTCTGTGACTAAGGTGATTAAACGAGCTTTAAGTGATCCCACCTTTATGCATTTAATAGTCCCCGCACAGCATCATTATATAGCCTAACATGAGGATATTTATTTTTATCATCTATTTATGCCATCTTATGTGTAACCTGCTGTCATTTACAGGCTACTTAATAATTCGATTGACCAATTTCTTGCTGTGATATTAGCATCCCTTTAGCTACAGCCGCAGGTTATTTACTGTCAAACACCTTTAAACTGTGTTTCTTTTCAACATCAAAATACCTTCGGTTGCATAGTTGTGGTCGCGAAGGAAGCTGTTGTTGATTTTCCGGGTGTCACTCTCCTCCTCCATTGAAAAATCGGCTGATTCGAAATCCTGAAAGCGGCAGACCTGCTCCCATCCTGCCCGGTACCGTCAGCAGGCGGGCTGTGGGACCAGCGGGGGGCCTGTCATGGCTCCAGATCTCCGGTGTAATCAACACAATCGCGATCAAATACCTGTAATGACGACGGTGCACGGGGCAGGTCCTGTCCACACCTCGGGTGGCATCCAACAGACCGACCGTCCGCAACGCAGTGACAGTGTCGACTCCAACAGTGGATTTAATAGCCTAATTATTGCAGCGCGTCATAGGTGCGTCTGCCTCAGGGAACTCTTCAAACGCGTATCTCCCAAAAATGTCAGCACGGAAAACCTGCAGCTTAGAGCTGATGATGATTTCAATAAACGTCTTCTTGTAGGTTGAACCTGAAGTAGCAGCAGCAGCACGGGCGCACTCCGTAAATCTGTTCTGGAGGATTGGAGTTTAGGCAGGCGAGATTTTCCCCTCCCAGTGCCAGCGGGGCGGGCGGGATTATGCGTCAACAAGCTTGCTCCGATCACCTCCGCATTTCCATGTCATAGCCTACAGCGATGCATCTTCACTTTTTTTGGCTCCAGATTCTGCATGGTCTCCTCGCTCTTTCTCATTCATTCATTCATTGATCGAAACGGCCCGGCGCCTGCGATCCCTGCAGCTCAGCTGACTCACTGTGCCGGATAGCGCAGAGCTTCACTGTAGCTGCCCACTATGCTGCGCTTCAGCAGGGGCCCCTCCCTGCTGCTTGACGGCTGGCTCTTTAAAAACCTACAAGCAGCAAACGTGACGCTCAGTTGAACCACCAGGACTAGTAAAGACTTCAAAATCTGTTCACAGATTTTTGAACCACCAAGGTTTGCGTGTGGGTGGGTGTAAAGTCACTGGTAGCAGGTTGCTCTTAAACTACCATTCCTCCATTCTGCTTCAGAGGCATCTATGCACTGCAGTGGCTTGTGTTACTTTTCTTCTAATTAGGACCCTAAAAACAGCTATTCAAGCCACAACACTGAGGTTTGGATGGATGTGTTATGAGGTGCATGGCATGGCACATTTCTGTCCAAACACATGACAGAGGTTTCAGAAATTAAAGGCAGAGAGGGGTCACAAAGCAGAAAGACCGAGACAGAGAGAAGGAAAGGTGAAATTAAACTAGAGAACAGAGGTGACTAGAAAGAATAAGAAAAAATAACCAGAGGCTGATTAATTAGATTAGTAAGGTCACCATCTGCGGCTCTTTCTGGAAAGATCTGATTTCACTGCTGAGTTTAATGACGACGTACAAAACGAGGCTTCTTCTGGTCAAATCATAATCTTTAATGAGTGTGTGTGTGTGTGCAGCATCAGAGTGCAATGCATCTCAGCTCTATCTACTCACTTTACGCTAAATCTCTTTGGTACCACAAAGGGACTGGGTATCTCCCCTGCACGAGCCTCAGCGCACATAGCATCAGCAGAGATTGTGGAGCCCCCTCTACTAAATGCATTAGCTCTCTAATCCACAGGACCATTTGCACATCCAATCCTCTTCTCCTCTACTAATGGGGATCTGGCTGTGAGGGAGGCATGCTGCACATAGCAAAAAAACAGGGGCCTACTACACATGCTGTTTTACACCCCATCAACCTCCAAACTCCATCTCCATCAGAATACATTACGGGGCATTATCCATGCAGGGGGATAATGAAGGCTGCTGGAGCATCCGCGAGGACTTGTGGTTCACGTTTCCATATTTACAGTCCTCCGCACCTTTAATGAAATCAGCAGAGAAATGCTGCCATCCTTGACCCTCTTAGATTTAACTGAGTGGTCAATAGCATTTCCCACCTCTATCAATATTTAAACAGGATATACAGGGACAAAAGAAACACAAAGCCCTCCTCTTCAACAAAGACTTTGGCTAAGTCACAGCTGAGCAGGCCGAATAAACTGAAATGGAATTGGCGAGACAAAAGGGTTTTATAGATTGAAGCCACATGGATGAGAGGTTCAGTTTTGTCAGATTTTGTTGGGAGTTGAGGGGGGAAATTATGAGGCAGAAACATGGTTAAAGCACAGATATTTGACTGTATAATGAAGGAATAAGTGGAGACTGCTGCTTGGAGCCAGAGCCTGAGATCAATGCTACAACAGCCATACAATATGCTCTCTCCCTGCCTTTGTCCCATTCGCTGTGCATACAAGTCCTTACCTGCATTCCATTCCCCTCCAACACTTCATAATGTGACTAAGAAAGTGATTACAGGTTGATACACTCATATTCTCAAAGCCTTCACTCAAAAGGCCCCAAGTTTCTTCACCCCACGGCTCATTTGATGCTGTCCTCCTCCTCTGAACACCAAGCTACTTGTTCTCCTCTGCTACCTCAGCTCTCTCGCTCATTACACCCCATCTCCCACTCCACTGGGTAAGACACTAGTGACTGAGCGTCTACAGCCCAGCTGCTGCGTGTCAGACTTGTAGGAAATGCTCTGGGGGGCGGCCAGAATTGGAGAGCGTGTCCTCAATTCTCCTCGATCGTGTGGACAAAGTGGGTTAAATTAGACTCCAGCAGCACCCAACATAGGGACACAATCACGTGGCAATGATATTTTAGTCATGGCCAATTGCTTTCCTTGATGTGTTGTAATTGCTTGACCCGGGGATTCCGGTGAACGGCTACAGGAGGCAAAGACGCCGTCTGCATACCAAAAAAACGCATGCATACGCTTTTACATATAGATACTTGAGAACACCGCAGCTGTTCGGCACAGTTCCCTATACTTCCACACCTTCATTGCAATTACCTCATATCTCAGAACTTCAGTCAATAGTGCATTGATCAGTGGATAATGTCAGGTTTAAATAGGCGAAGATATTGACTATTGTCATCAGTTAATCCAATAAATAGGAGGTTGTGGTAAATAAATCCCAAAGCATATACAGAACACAAGGTAACCATAGTTTGGGCTGAAAATGCAATAGTTTATATTACACCAGTTATCTTGATTGTAAATTTTTCATGTCAAATCTTAGACACAATGCTACTAGAATACCTTTATTTGTTATTGTACGGCTATACAACAAAATCTAGATCATCTCTCTGAGTGATTTGTTAAGTCCTTGATCCATCTGCATGTGTCATCACCGATAGCTAGATTTAGCAGTTTGGTCATGATTATATCAAACGCAGAGCTGAGGTCTACAAACAACAATCCTGCATATGTCCCCAGGTGTTGAAGGTGAGTCAGTGCAGCATGGAGACTACGTTTATAAGAACCTCTGTTGACCTGTTGGTCCAGTGTGGCTGGAAGTGAAGCAATCTAGTGATGCTTTTTAGCATGTTCACTATTTTATTTCAATGTACTGACATGCTATCGTTCTTCAACTACCAGTATACACGAGTGTGATGGTATGCCACACATGGTAAGCTCCACACCTCACCACCAGTTGATTCACTTTAGTTTAATTTACAGTCACTACTTTAAAATATTCTACTTATTGTTCAATATTGTTTCTTTATTAAATGTATCTATTTTTCCATCACACCTTCCAATGTTTATATGGCATGCACACATATTAACCTTGCAAGGTCAAAGTTCTGTTTTATGTTATATTAATACATCTTTCTTTGTTTGAGTTACCTGGGAGTCGGCTTCTCCTCCTGTCTGACAAAAGGTGTGGCAAAGGGCTGGTAGACCTGAAGTACCACTGACAGCCTAATTGGATTGCACCACATGCTTCATGGCCTGGGGGGGTTTCATGTTTGTTTAATTGTTTTGTATTAGTTGGTTATATGGCAGCCATCTTGTTTTCCCCCGTGTGTGTCATTTGGTTTAGCTTAACCAGTCATTTCAGCAGGTCAGTTTATCTTATGTTTGTTTGAGGATTTGTTAATTATTATCTTGAGTTTAGTCTATTGAGTTGACCTCTTTTATTGGTCTGCCTGTTTAAGTTTTGGCTTTGTTAAATATATTTTCCTATTTTGGGGTCAATAAAACCCCCTTTTTGAATTAAAACACCTGTGTCCTTTATGCTTTACTGCTTGGTCCCTAACAACAAGACTGGAATGTTTTGCAGGGTTTGTGATTCATAAATCAAATTGCCTATAAACATGACATTTTCAATTGATGGTGCAAGAGGAAGAGGTAACTAAAGTTATTACAATTATTCCAGAGGGGAAAAACAACATCTGTGCCACATTTCATGGAACATCATTGAGTAGCTGTTGAGGCATTTCAACAGAGAACCTCATGGTTTCACAGAGGGAAATGTCAAGAGATGATCAGTCATAGGGACACGCCATTTGGAAACATAAATGAAGACGCAAAAAACTGTGCCCCGGGCCATCAAGCTGGTTTATCATATATTTCATCAGATGTCAAAACTCTGATGTGCTGGCAGAATAAGACTAAAAGTCAGCTTTTTTTCCACACAAGTAATTTCTATCATTCATTTTATGTTCATGTTCATCACAGCTTCACTGCAACATGTCCATGTCAGAAGGCAGAACACAAATGTTATAGTCTTACCTGTTCATTTAACTGGATGCAGTTCAGTGGAACATGACTGGGGCACTCATTCAAATATGAGGAAACATGTTCACGTGACATTTGATTAATGATGAACGGAGCATTAAGATTGAGCTGCTGAGCAATAATAATATCTATAAAAGATTTCACAGCATGACATGTTCAAAATTTCTTGACAATTTATTTGACACTTGGAACAAGTGGTGGACTGACCGACTGAGGCTGCCTAACACTGCTCATGCTGCTGCAGCTTCAAATCCAATATTGCCATAATTGCTAATTGATTTACAGCACTACCCACAATGCTTTAATACATTCAGATATTTTAAATGAATAGCTGGCGTCCCTTGAACAGCACAACAAAATCTGTGATGGAAAGCAAATCTAAACTGCCTGAAGTCATACAATCATGCAAATTGAAAACTATGGATTATTTTACTCAGGAAAGCTGTGGTCTGAGAAACACGTTACAGAATTAAGATTTAACCCTAGGCAATGTTTGACCTACTTTGTTTCAAGATTTATTGTAGAATTATGAAGCAGGTATTCTCACAAAACAGCTGTTCCTAAAAACTGCCAGGATGCTTTAACTGAGCATAAGAAAGGACTGTATTATTATATTATAATAGTCCAGAGGTTTGAAAGCACAAAATGCAAAATAAAACAAAATACATTAAAACATAAAAAAAGGCCATTTTCTTCCTCTTTAAGGTAGAAAGGTAAAGCTGTAATTCAAAATATATACAGTAAAGCGTATTTAGTAGTTGAGCTGATTTCGTATGACATGCCTCAGTGGGACAAGCTGTATCAGAGCACAACATGCTGAGCTACAAAGTTGTTATGGTCATAATTTTTAATGTCTGTTCACCGGTTTTAGATTTTTTCTGTGTTACCCAACAAATCAGGATGATAATCATTCAATGGCATTAAATTCCCTCTCCAAACATTCATTGCCTGCCATTAGCCATGCAACCCACCCTGGCATTAAGAGCAGCTAAACACACGGGGGTAATAGGATTGGCCTGGCAGTCCATCTGTCAGGGGACTGAGTAGCGGCAAACCCCAAGGAACAAGTACCTGGCCTGGATACGCTCTCTCCTTCTGCCCTTTCTTTGCGGTCTACTACAGAAATATTTATACGGTTTTTAAATGTAACCTCTGTGAAACTAAAACACTGCCATTCAAGCACATAAATGCCAGAAGGAAAAGGTAAAAAGCTGGAAAATACAGTCTCTAGTGGGAGTTTATAACCTCCTGGCTTTAAGTAATATAAAATGCTGCTACTCTTCTGTTAATAGACTACAGATGGAGATACATGTAGTCGGCAAATGAATTGAGTCAGGGTGGGGGAGGGATAACAGAGGAGAACTCAGGGCCTGGAAGAAGGAAGGGGAGAAAGATAAAAAGATGGATGTATAGTTTTGGTTGAGGGCATTAAATCAAGCCTAGAGGCTGTCCCTAAATCAGTAGGCTTTACTCTTGGTGTCATTCCAATTACATCAGGATGAGACTAATGCTCCATTGCTCCGAGACTTCAGACCAGCAGGATTGGATTTTCTGTTTCCCCCTGACTCTCTAGTCCCCTCCCCCAACCTCCCCCCCTTTAGCTCTCTATCTCTCCCTCCTTCGCTCTCTCTCTGCCTCCCTTGATAATAAATTAATTGAAAAGAATGCATGTACAATGATTAGCGCAGGACGTAGCATTTTGGTTGAACATTAATCAAGTGAAATGATTGTGTTTGCATGTACACACCTCAAGAACAGAGGCATGGATGCATGACCCACATTGGCATCTATATAAAGCAGGTACCCTAATCACAAAACACACACATATACACACTTATAATAGCCTTTGTTGCGTTAAAATGTTACGAGCAATAAAGCAACATACAAATTGGCCGACAGGTGAAGAATCCTACAACGCTGCTACACATTTTGATTTGTTTTCTGACTACACGGTCTAGTCTTGCTGAGAGGAAATGGTGCCACTTAACAGAAAATCATTGCATTGCGCTGCTACGGTTGCTAGGTAACTGCAATTGAACTGGCATTGCAATGCAACACAACAGCTGTCCACATAATTGGACAATTAAGATCTTAAAATGTCATTATTTTGGTTATATTCATCTCTATAAAGGCTCAAGCACGTCCCAACACATTTTGTACTAGTTGGGTTAATGGGAGGAACACAGAGGGCTCATGTTTGGAGGAAAGCTGGCTTTCATTAGTGAAAATGATCAGCGCTTTATTGGGAGAAAACAGCAAAAACAAAGTCTAACTGTGCGGCCCTGAAACACTGGACAAACACCGTGTGTTGTCAAGTATGCTATATTTAACCTACAGGACTTTCCTCTATGTGTGGACGCATGAAAGACCGACTGGTAGAAAGTAGGTTAAGCAGGTTAGTGAGTGCCTACAAAGCCACCTACCCATACACAACTAGGGATCAATGCGCAGCTTATGTTCAGGACCGTGGACAGCTCTGCACTGTGCTGAAGCTAGCAGAAAGTGAAAAAGGCCTAAAGGGAAAATACAATTTCTATAAAATGTTTCTCAGATGTCGTATAGCTCGGCTTTCATTTGAACAAATCAGAGAGAAAAGCTAGTGGAGTTAGTTCAGGAGCTGCTTCTAATATGAATTAACTAGTCAGTATAATAAAAAATGACTATCACAAGTTCTCACAGCCTTTTGTGTCTTCAAATATTTTCTCTGTATCAAACTAACAATCAAAAACTAAGAATAACAAAACAAAGAAACTCTTTTCCAGCTTTCACACAATTATACGCTGTTGTAATGTACATGCCTACTGTGCGTGCTGTAGTACCATGCTGAAGCACTGTTATGTGCCAGCCATACAGCATGTAGGTAATCACGCTTGTTGGACAGGGAGTGTCTATTCAAGAAGAACTCCTGTTACTAACAAGAAAAGCAGCAGTGTGGAAATAGCCTGACCCCACATCTGAACACGTTGCCTCCCCCCTTTTTTTTTCTTTTTTTTGCTACAGCTTGCCAGAGAGGGTTCCCTGCAGCCATTCAGTCATGTTTCAACCAGCCCCATGTGACAACAGAACATGTTCTCTGTGCACCTCGGTTCAAGAGTCCCCCACCCACACACACACAGACTCAAGCTCACACACGCAAATGCACATTGCTTTATTACAATAGTCCACACACACGCACTCCGTCAACAACAAAGACAAACACATGCAAGCATGTCACACTTAGAGGCTGTAATCTCCAGGAAAATCCCATTTGGCAGAGCAGCTGCCAGCGTGGATCACAGATAGACTGTAGTTGTGGTGCCCACAGGGTAGCAAGCTGTCCATCCACACTTTTCTATCAAGTAGAGTCGCCAACCACCCACCCACCCCCGAAACCGACACGCACACCTAAAGATGAGCTTAAGATAGGATCAGGCCCTACCACTGTGATGGTAAATTCTTGCCATTTGCCACTCTAATAGGTAGGTGTCAATAAGCTCAAACAGTCTTTTTCTCATTTAAACAGGGCTTTGCTTTGTTATTTAATTTATTGATTTGTTATGAGTGGGATTTATGTTGCAACGTAGCTGCCATTTTTGATGTAGCATGATGTGAGGAGACTTTCTGGCAAAAGTGGTCCGTCCATCTGTCTGTTTATCGTGCTGGCTGGCTGTCAAAAACACTTTCTCTGTTGATGTGAAACGAGACTTGGATAATAAAATAAAATATTAAAACCATTCTAAATCTTTCATATGCATTACAGATCTAATAAAAAACAACAACAAACTATATCCACCCATCACAGCATCCACAAATGTATACAGAATAAAATTAAACATACAATGACAGCATGTCATGTGCTCGAGGCTCCAGCATTAAAGGAGATAATCTTATAGCACCACCAGCTGGTAAAAAATGAATATTACATGCTTGAACCTAGGCAATGATTTAAGATTGATTTAGCTTATTTTATAATCTTATTTTATGATCCCTAAAAGCTGTTTGTCCGCCTGTACAGTTTACAGTACCACAGTTATGCATCTGTGTAATTTGGGTTTGTTTACTATTACATTCACATATTTATTTACTTTTTTGGACATAAGTGTGCCTACATTGTTAAAGATAAATGAGGCTGGGTCCTGTCTTTGTTAAGACCAGAAGAGCAGGATGTGCATGTGCATTGTTGAGCAGGGATGCACCCATCTTATTCGCCCTTTTGTATTCACTACTCATTTACTAAAGTGTCTCCATGTGATGCTAAGCTTAGAGAAGGTCATTCACTGGAAGAGACCTATTGACTGGTTGAAAGTCGTGGCACATTGATTGCATGTGTGTGTGTGTATGTGGTGGTGGTGGTGGTGGGGGGGGGGGGGGGGGGGGGGGGGGGGTTAATTTGTGTTCAACATTCAAAGATGTAATTACTTTATTTATTTGACACTTGTCTATCTGGTGCAAAAAGGCATAAATAATAGTCAAAACAATACAAAAAAACATATTGCTATTGATTTTGTAATGTAAGCTGGCAGGCAAATGCATTTTTTCAAACACTAAATTTTATAGTGCATCCCTTGTTTTGAATATATTTTGTGGAATAAATTAGTCAAAGATAACAAAAAGCAGACCTTAACCATATTAGAATTCAGAGAAATATACCAATATTAGCACGAAAAAGAAAAACGTCATAAACATATAATGTAATGGATGTCATTTTAACAAGTAATTTTGTGAATGATCCAGTATAATGGGTCATAACACAGTTCAGACATTGAAGCGGACATTAACAGTTATTTATAAATGATTAAACAAACAGTTGTCCTTTTTATTGTTCTGCTCTGAATGAACCAAATTAATTAAACACACACACAAATAAAATATATTAACAGTCAAATACAGTAAGCCAAATTAAGATAAAAGTGAAATTCACCGTTGACTCTTTCAATATAACACGTCATCAATTCATAATTCTCTGAAAAATGTGTTTATTATTTCCAGCACACTGATTCTTGAGTTATTTCCTAGAACTTGCTTTGTGAGGTTAAAACTGAAATCTAATCATTTTATCCTTGAATCCCAAGAAAGTTTGTGGATTTTCTTTTTAATAGATTCATGACGATTTGAGATGCAATTGTTGCCAGGACAGCAGACGTCAATAGTAGTTTTCTCTGATAAAATATAGACTGCATATAAAAGATGGCTGTAGCCATTAACAAATCTCTCTTTGGTTTGTGAGGCTGTGTAATGCAGCCTCAAGATATGATGAGCAAGTGGTAGATGAGACAGGAAACTACCCATTCATGGGAGAGTGACTTTTCAATCACAAGGGTAGGCCTGCCATAAATCATATCCTGTTTTATATTTAATAATACATCAATGTGGCGATTAAGGCCATAGAGCAAGAGAACAGGGTTTGAGAGCTGTTTTAAATTAAAGATTTATTGATTTTTTTTTTAATACAATCCACCTGCTTTTGTAACCAGTTAGTTACCCCCTGCTGTATATATATGCTTGCTTGTATATACACATCTATCTATCTATAGATATAGATATATATACTTTGATCAGGCGTATCAGCATTTTAACTTCTCGTTCTTTGTCCCACATTGAGAAAATGTCCCATAATTTTTATGGACTCAACCCTAGGGACAGGAACTTTTCTAAAGTCTACATGCTTCCAAGGCCACCCTCATAAAGTCACCAGGTACACTGAACCTTGTGTGTTTGTTGTGGACCAGCCACAACAAACACTGGGAATTTGCTTAGGACTTGAAGCTGGTGGAAGGTGACTGTGTTATTTTTCAATTTCACAAATGGAGAATACACAATTTAGACTCACTTTCAGCTTTAGTGTCTCAGACAAACACACTCTTTGCTTCAGATTTAGTTTTAGTTTGTTGGGATCTGGTCACGCTACTGCCATGTGATATGAATTATACATAAATGTGTGTGTGTGTGTGTGTGTGTGCGCGTGTGTCTTTGCATGTGTATAAGATGTGGGTCACATGTCAGTAGGAACAGTTATCATATACCGTATCATCAAGTACATGTGAGTATAAGATTACACATTTTTCATGGTCATGCCAGGTTCGTGCATGTGTGCATGTGTACTGCTCTCCCTGCATGTGATGTGACAGCATCAATATGGAATCTATAATTTGCTCACCCCTGGCCTCAGAAACAAAGCATAGCTAATTACTCTGGTGACACAGAGGGCACAAGCTGCCAGCTGAGGGCCTGGAGGAGAGCTTTGAGCTGAACTAGCTGCGAGAGGTCGACGTGTGGAAGCGGCCCTGTGATCTGTGATTTCTGAGTGTTCACCACAGATGTTAGAGGCCATACACGTGGCTGCACAAGTATGCAGATAAACACACTCACTCGGATTTTTGAGAGCAGTGGCGCTAAGAGGACCTCCATCTCCTCTGACAGACGAGTGAGTGAAGCCGCCGAGAGAATGTGAAACGAGGCGGGGAGTCGGGCTGGGAGTTTTGCCTTACAGACATGCTTCAGTAATCACACAGCAAGGAGGCAGACAGATAGGATGTTTCTTTGTGAAACAGCCATTTCCTCCATGCGGAGGTTCTTCCTGGCAAATCTACCTCCTGGAACCTGACCCTGCTGCTTACAGTGAAAACCAGTACGCTCAGACAATCACATGTTACATGTTCAAACTGTTGCTTTTCTACTTAAGTGCTATGTGAATGTAAAATAGCAGCAACCAGACACACTGAAATATGTCACACACATCTGCGGGGCACACGTACTAATCTCACAGCTAATGGCTTAAGTTTGGGGTAAACAGTAAACAGCCCTGTGTGCCAGGACCGCTTGGTCTAGCGGCACACTGTCAATACTAATGACATCAGGACACAAAGTATCACTATGGAAACCTGGAGGCCCTGGTTCTGTCCCACACCCCTGTGTACTACCGGAAGGCTGCAAGAAAAAGAAGCGAAGGTAAGGAAAATCAAAAACAGAGAGCGCTAAAGGATGGAAGCTAGTGAATGAGATTCAGTAAAATGAAGACGGGTGAAATCAAGGGTGAGCCAATTGCCTGAAAGAAGGAAAGAGAAAGAGGGGGAACGGGTGAGTTGCGGGGTTTGGAGGCAATGGTTGGTTGAAGCTGGTTTGGAGCCAGAGGCGAGTGCTTGGTATGAAAACAGGCAGAGCAGTGTGAGGCAGCCAAGCCCAAGATTTAACTCTGCCGGAAGAGAGCTCCTTCCCCCCACCAAAAAAAAAAAAAAAATCTGCACTCTCATCTTCTACCCCTCCTCCTGCATGCATCACCCTATCCATCACACACTCCATTCCACAGCCCGACCACCTCTCCTTTTACTCAGCCACACTTTCAAACAGACCAGATGGGCTCAGTACACCCCACTGTCTGCTGCCATCGACATCACTGTAATGCTACCAGCCTCCTGAGCTGCTTTACTTCCAAGTACAGTTTTGCTAAAGTGGCTGCAGCAAAACCAGCTTGGCACTGGATCACTGTGAGCAGGTCTAACAGTATGAGTTAATGTGTGGCTCATTAAAGGGCAAAAAAAGCAATACCTCTCATGTTAGATCAGTCAGAGCATGTTGAGTCTTGGCCTTCAAAAATATTTACTATCAAGCGTAAAATTGGCTGCTGGAGGGAAACTTAATTTAGCCTCAGTATTGTGCTTTGTCACCCACCGGGCCGCTAAACACCTTTTATGCTACGTGGGTCACAGAGGCATTTGGTCAGAACAATGTGAACTAATCACAGGAAGCCACGGTTAAGAAGGAAATAAACATTGTAACAGAATGGGTACAAACCCACTGTAGTCTCAGTTAAAGTCAGACTACAGTTGCTGGAAGATTAATAACTGCCTCTTGCACAATTTTATATGTAAGAAATGCAATGTTTGAGCTTTAAAATGTTTTTGAAAATTTCTTCTTTACAAGCAATTATGTAAATTGGGGTTTAATAATATGGGCTGATTAGACTGAGATTTAATCAGTAATGTGATTTGGGAAATCGCATTGTCTAATTTAATTTGAGTTAAGCTTTTTTCTTTCCTCCTTTTTTTGGACTCATTGCCTTCTGACTCAAATCAGTTTCTGTTGAGCCTCAGCAGGCTCGAGAAATGGCGCCTAAGCAAATGAGATAACAAGTGCTGAACTGACAGACTGTCATCCAGTCACGTCTGCATAATCCCAGAGTATGGTACTGGTGTCATGGTGGGATTTAAAATCTGGTTGCAGTGAGACAAAGGTGGTCAACAGAACACTTGGCTAAGAGTTATTTAAAAAGCAGAACTACTGAAAAATATTCATGACATCCTTTACTTTTTAAATTATTTTTTAAGCATGTGGATATAGTACATGTGTTGCATTCATTTCATTCTTTTGTAAAATTAGTTTAAATGTTATGTAATAAATATCTAGTACAAATATTTTTGATTTGATATTTTTCTTCTAGAAACAAATCAAAGCATATTCAGAATGTATTCAAAATTTAAGCTGTTATAACCTGTTACTGTAATGTACATAACAAAGTCACAACAAAGCAAAGTGATATTTAGAGTCCTCATATATCATCCACCATATACTTATATGTTGTCAGTACAAACAATGGCAGTAAGAAACATAGTTTTTAATAGCCCTGTATAGCATAAATCATTAGCTTGACCCTGAAGACCTTGGTGGATTTAAACCAAAGTGTAAGGGACTGTTGACATCACTCTACACCTTCAACTTCAAATCTTTTATTACACCCAAGAAACATATAAGCAATCATAAATACTAAATTGCTCACTTTAAGTGTAGCAGATAGCTGCTGTTTATCACAAGTCGTTAATATCAGACGTGACTTATAGGTGAACAAAAATATAAAAAGACTGAGTTCTGGTTTTCATGTGACATCGTGTGTCGGAGAGCTGGATGTTCTGTACTCTGTGTGCACTTCTATGTGCAGGACTCGGGGGTTGTGGGGTAGCACAGTGAGTGAAAAGAGACAGCAGGGAGAGGTTGACTGGTACTCCATGTACTGCTGCTGTCTGCTGCCTCATACTGTAACATCTGGCTACATTATTTATCCAGTGCCATGTCTTCAGTGTATAACACCATTCAGATAGGACAGTAAAAGCTTTCACTGCGGTATAGCACAAGCAGTGATGAAGCATTCCTCCCTCTTCCCTTCTCCCTCACACACACACATGCAACACTATACTCTGAGGTTCTGACAGATAGAAAACATAACAGATGACTCATAAACATCCTGCTATCTAAAGCTGTCTCTGCTCCAGACAATGTTTTGGTTTTGATTCCTGCCTCTTATCGACCCTAATGCTCAGGTTGTTTTGTACAAGTGCGATGACTCTGCAACGGTGGATGGCTATTTTCAGAAGGATAGAGGAAAAACTATGCTGGGAAACCATAAAAAGGGCACCTAAACCAAGATCTAATTGGATCACAGCTATTGCTTCTATGGGTGCGGTTGGGTTTGGGTTTCTACAGGCAGCTGAAAGGAACACCAAGTCATGTCTGCTCCTTAAACTGAATGCTTACTATCCTCAGAGCAGATGACATTGTCACCTCTCCTTCACTGTTTTCCTGCAGCTTTTAGGTAGGATTCATGTGTATGTAATCAGCATTATTCTGTTATATTTTCACTATTCCCAAAAAAGAACTATAGTACAGTAAAACTACAATTTTCATGCAGTTATATTGTTAGTTCAAATTATTTTCTGTATATTTTCGAAACCTAAATAAAAGGATTTTTAGCCACTTGGGGGCAGTGGAAACTACATGTGAATACACAGGTATAGATATTCACTCTAGCTTAATTATTCTGGCCTCACCAGCTAGCCTTAACTTTGTATTTTAAGTGCTGCAAACTATGCAGTATCAAGAAAAATAGATACCTGCCCCAGTATACACATATATATGTTATCATTCCCACTGCACTCAGTATACATATGAAAAAAATATCTGTGACTCTATTTACTGTATATAGCAACCATTTTTGTAAACCATTATTTATTTATTTTTCCGTTTTTTTCTAATATCTAATATTTCTAATAATTCACTTTTTCTCGTTGAGCCTTGTGCTGCTGTAACATGTGAATTTTCTCCAGTGTGTCTTTATTCATATGGATCCATTGCTGAGACTGGACCAAAAAATAATGTTGTAGGCTATGAAGCCATAAACCTTATAGCTCTTTGTGGTTTTATTATTATAATCCCTCTGATAAGCATCCAGTTATGATCCATTAATACAGATACATTATTTATAGCTACTTTAAGACTATTAACTGTAATAAAATTGGACATTGTTAAAAGTGTCAGTAGTTTGGTTTGCATTTGTGCTACATGTGGGTTAGGGTTTGTTTTAAACCAACAGTAAGTTCTATTTTTTTCCACATTAGCTCAACCCCTACATCTGAACTGTACAAAAAACCCCACTGAACTACAAGTGCCAGTGTGTACCTCAACCCTTACACAACAAATACAACAACACCCACACAATCGGTACGTCTGCTTAAAGTGAAAAACCTGATTTCTTCCATTTTGGGTTGCATTGTTTCAAATACGCGCGGTCGCTTTGTTTTGTCATCTCTTGTACCATTTGTGCTTCTAATCGGCTGTATATTCTTGTCACAGCCGCAGCACAGTCTCATTAAAGTTTCATCCGAGCTAGTCTATTCTTCCAGTCGAAATTCACAAAGCTTTAAAAGGCTGCAGCGCAAACAAGAGAAGTCTGTGTGTGTCACCTTGGCATGCTGAAAACTTGTTATGCCTTCCACTCCGGGAAGTCTAATTTTAATCGCATTGTGTGCGCATCATAATGAAAATCACCAAAATAGGAATTAAAGACGAGAGCTAGGTATCAAAACTATTTTAATTACACCACAACAGTATCAAACTAATACTTCCTCTATAAGCTTGTTTAGCACATCCAAGACTATATATTGCACTGACTGCCTTATCTTTTTTTTTCCAGGGCCTAATAATAATACAAGATACGGGAGCACTGTCATGCCAAGGGTTTAATGAATTGATTTTTATTGCACCACTGTGAGCATGTTCACAATAACCTGCCTCATTCAACATCTCTTTTATAAAACCACACAGGCAGATGGGCGGAGAGAGGGGGCCTGAAAGGCAGAGGAAGCCCATCCTGATGTTCTATATATACCTCAGTCCCAATAGTAGTTGTGTCTCTGCTGCAGCCTGTCAGCTGGAGCACAAGCCCAGCAGTCAAGCTTGCAAAGGAGCCCCTTTGTCTGGCTCCCAACAGTCGATGCTGTTTAACAAAAATGAAGGGGGGGGGGTCACCGTTAAGTTGCAGGCCAAAGGATGTAACATAATGTTTATTCTACTTCCACATGTGATGAAACAGCGATAAAGAAACAGGACAAAGAGACCTTTGTCACTGTGTTTGCTGTAATAATACACTAACCCCTGTGAGGCACAGAGTCTCACTCATACTGTAAATGTGCGCTTCTTTTCTTGTTTTCCTGCAGATTTGCTGCGGAAACTTAGCAGGAAGTGTTTGCTGTAAAGTGAGATTACGGGAAAATCCTGTGTGAGGAGGACACTGATATGTTATGGTGTTTTTGTCTCACTGTGCAAGAGAACGTCATGTTCCTTTCAGTTGTCAGTGGCTCCTGAGATCCTCTGCTTTTTTCCAGATAGTGTATTATCTGCCATTTATTTCCTTCTGTTACAAGCACCCAATTTGTCTCGCTCTATTTAATTTAGTATTTAAATAATTCTTGTATACTTCATATTCCTCACCATTGTCTATCTAGGCTCTCCTTTTGTTGCTCTTTCTTTCCTCTCACATCCATCAGGTTGCAGCAGAAGCTGCCCCTCTTTGAGCCAGGTTCTGCTTGAGGTCTCGTCCTGTTAAAGTTTCCCAATATTCCGAGGTGACTGATTATAGGGAATTTTCCTCTTAAGGCCTTCTCTCAATAATTGTAAATTCTTTACCTTGCAATATAGAGCAACCCGAGATGGTTGTTGCTCTAAAGTGGCACTAAACAGAACATAACAGTTTTGTTTTCATGTTACTGTAAACTGCCTGTGGAGCAGAAGCTGTCAGGAACCAGGCTAAGATACATATTTCTAAGCATAGGCCTAGGCTGCCACTCGTTTGACAAACCACCTAATTTATCTCCCATTTAGGACGGGCCAGTCCATTTACTGGTTAAGAACAGTGACAGTGAACCAAAGCAATACAGGTCATAAAACATAAACAGTGCACTGAATGACACTAAAGGGATCCGCATAATTGTTTAGTTACTTGGAGTTGCTCGGCCCCATGTTAAAATACATTTTTATTTAGTACAACTTTAATCTTTACACAGCTGGGGAAAAAGAATGGATGCATGACTACAGCTTTGGACATTCGTTTGCTAAAACCAAAACAAATCTGCTACTTTGTCATTCTAATCCTTTGCATGCAGCCACACTTCTTTTTTTTCTTACATTTACACCACTAGGCCTATGTCGTGAGAGCACCTGCAGGCAAGAAGCCAGAAAAGTGTCTTGCTCTAGGGGAGATACAGCATGGGACGTCAGAGGAGCAATCCAGGTGGGAAGAAAACCTTACCGATTTTACACATCAAGTTTACTTTACTTGTCATTAGGGTACTATTCAGTCTTTGAAACCTCCTATTAGTTGTCTTCTCTGTTTTAGATAAGCTTTCTAGGATATGTGGAAATAACCCCATTTGATCTTTCCTATCTCAGCTTGGATACTATTTAATTAACGAGTTAAAAAGCGAGCTAATGGACATGCGATACTAACTGCAGGAGTATCCTATCCCTTCAAGGGCTGTCTCCTTTTTGACAAGCTGAAACAGAACAGTCACACTTGTAAGTGTGTGAATTATGTGAGTTTGGTATGTAGGGTGTTTGTCCCCAACGGCATGCAAGGGCAGGATGATTACGACAAGTGTGTTTTGAGCCGTGAACTGGGTGTCTGCCAGGGTAACAACAACAGAGCAGGATGTAAGATAAGGGAATGAACACACACACACAAGCATATGCGATGTTCCTCAAACACACAAATACACGCTGTGTTCTTCAAACAGAAAACGCCAACTCAGTGTCATGTTTTGTCAGACTGTCGACAGAAGTTCCCCTCCGGCAATGCCACGAAAAGCTCTTACAAATAAAATAACCACGATGTAGCAAAAATACACAAATGCACATGCGTGGCACGAGACACGTGTCAGCTATACCTAATAAACACAGAGACTTGACACAGATCTAATCTTCAAAAGATTAATTAATTAATTAAAAATCACTTCCCTTTTCAGCTTCCCCCCCAGCATAATAATGTACCACAGGTTTCCTCTTAGACACTACAGCCAATAGACGAGGAAGCTGATGCAGGACTTGCTCTGCTGATTGATGGCAGTTTGAGATGTGGTGAGATGTCAGTTGGGGGTTGCACTTTTTCTTTTTTTTCCTGACTCAAACACAAAGTATCCGCAAAGAGAGACACACATATGCAGTCCCTTCAGAAAACTTGAAGACTTAATCCATCACACCCCTACTGACAGACTCATGAAAAAAAGAGAAAAGTGAACATCAAGGGACAAAAAAAGACAGATAAAAGCCACAGAGAGACGTATAACGTATAAACTTATACAGGGAGGCAGACAAAAGCTTGCAGTGTATCCCTCAGAGACTGGACCCAGGTGAATCCGAATGATGCTGGCACATTGCTCTCTACAATGGCCCAGATAAACAAAGAGAACACACACACACACACCGACACACACACCATGGTCAGTGCAGTGCTTATATAATATATTTTCCACTAACATGGTAACTGCACACTCATCTTCCCTGCGGTGAACTCCGCTCAGCTGGAGCGGACATGAAGGAAGACTACAGTGATGCACCACCCAGCTTCCTTCAGACCAGCATGTCTGAATAAGGGGCAATAAATGCCAACAAGGTCAAAATGGGACACGCGAGCAAAAGCTTTTACGCAATGCAAGCGCATGCATAGATTCTAGCACAAAACATCTACCTTCTCTTACTTTTTAAAACACACCCAAACACATAGTGTGCAGAGGTATTTATCTCTCTTTTTCTTTCTTTTGTTTTTAACACATCATATTTCTAAGGTGATCTGCTGTGTCATCTCACTCTGCTGGCCTCCAGCACATGAGATTCAACATCTCTCACTCCTGCTTTCTCCATACAACTGTTTCATAATTCTTCACACAGGGAGCAGCACAGGATCGTGTATCATATTACGGAGGTTTTTTTCTTCTTCTTCTTGATCTATCACTTCCTCTATTATACCACTCTCTCATGTCAGGCGGAGGGATGGAGACTCAGAAAGTGAGTAAACAAGCTTGGAGTGAAGGCAGTGAAAAACATTTTGTATGTTGGCCGCACCTCTTAACATCAGGGAGCTCAAACTGGGTTGTATTTGCGATCAAATGCAGTAACAATAAACATTTCTATCATATTTATGCCATGTGATCATGGTGAGAAACTAGGCTACAGGACAAGCAGGTCAATTTATATTTTACAAGATAAATATAACAAATGTATTAAAATCCACATATGTACACTCTGAGTATAAAAGAAATGTTTTCCAAACTCATTTGTTAAAAACCTTTTTTGTAAGTTATTTTGTTGTTGATTCACATTTTGTGCAATGCATTGCTCCTGCGCTCGTTAATAGCCTGCAATCAGTATTAGATAAACACAATTTAAACCTTGGACCTTGGATTTTATACAGATTCAACAATAGTGTGGCCGATATAAATAAGATGAAGTTTACTGACGTCAGATACTGATGTTTATCTGACGTGTTGTGTCACTTTTGTGCTGATTAAATGTTCAAAAGCTGTGTGATGGAGATCTAAATGACTTTGAAACAGGTACATGTTCAAAATGCACTCAGATTTACTTCCACTGCACAATCAGAGCTAACAAAAAACAAAATAAACTGGCACTGGCTATGAGGCAAACTGTTAGCCATAATTTCACAGTCAGTGTCTACAGCCGACGCCACTTTAAATGCTGTAATTAATGTTTGATAATCATACTTTAAATGGCTAATCAAGATTAAATTAGCCAGAAGGATGGGGGAAGAAAAATGAAATTTAGGACCGGCAAAGATCTGTGATGAAATAGAGAAGACATGTAAAAAGTGCAAGAGTAGGTAGCCTCAAGTGCTTCTTCTTCTTTGGTGAATATATACAGTATATAGGTCAGCTCTACATGCTGTGAAAGACCTTGTCGATGCCCACAACATACTGGGATGTACAGTGTATCACACTATCTTCCCTTCTACCAGAAGGCTGAGGGCAGAGCGCACACAGGAAAGAGGGCAACCATGCAAAGCTAAATAATGCAATGCCTCAGTCTCCACATTATGACCTAGTAAATGGTTGGTTATACAAACACTCAGACCCTCTTGGGCTGTGTCTGACAGCACAATCAGCAGGATTATGAAGTCATTTCTCAGTCAATTCACCATTTTAACTTCAGGGACTCCAGAGGAATAACAAGAATGGGTGAATGTGAGAGGTTTGGGCGATATGTGGAGATGCCTAGATGCTCTTGAATTAAGTGATCTAGGCAGAGTGTGAGCTGGTGAAATTAATGAGAGAACCATGAGTAAGGAGCAATGTGGGTACTTGTCATGCAACTCCACAAACTGCCTTTCTCTCTTGGCATCCTGTAGGCCTGTGTGTTGACACCTTTAAAGGGAGCAAAATGCGAATGGAGTGATACTGTTTACAAGACACAGTCACACACACATGCACACAGCCTTGGAACACTTTCTATAATTTGCATCAGAAATTGAGAAAGAGCTCCTTCAACTTCATGCATAGTGTCAAATCTGCATTGGTCTGGGTTAACTACTGGTTAAGCCTTAGCCCTTCAAGTGGCCAGCCTAACTTCTGCACATGTGTATCATATGTGCAGCAGCATAAAAACATTGATGTCACAAGGCACAAACTAAGCAACTCACAGACCCGTGAAAGCCACCCCCGGTTAAGCGTCCCACCCTACCTTCGGTGTGGCAAGTGGAGGACAGGATGGTGCTCGGAGGGCGGAAGAGATACGGGAGATAACGGGAAAAACATTTCATCTTCTTCTCCGGTGCTTGCTAACGGGTGTAGAGCGTTGCGTTGCGGGCTCCACATCCGCACTGCTGCCGCCGACAGCCAGCCACAGAGGATCCGGGGAGGTTCGGAGAGGAGGAGGGGGGGAGTGAAATAGGCTCTGTCCGCGGTGCAGGGGGGCTATGACAGCATCACTTTTTCACAGGCAGGCAGGGAGGCAGGCAGGCAGTAGGCTCCGGTAGATCTGCGCTTCACCCGGGGAGCGAATAGAGCACGGTGTCAGCGCGTCTCCGCTTCGGCAGGTCTCTCCGTGTATGTGGGCGAGTTTGTCTGAGCAGGACAGGGGGTCGCTTCTGTCCTCGTATCATGGGAGGTCAATGTATGTGTGGTCTGTTGGTGTGAATACCCTCCTCGTGTTTATTTCTCAGTGTATTTGGGTTTAAATAAAATTTAAAAAGAGCAGGAAAAGCGCAATTACATCTACGAGAGCCGGGAAGTTTTCCCTTATAAATTTGGTAGTCTGTTTTATATTAAATGTAGCTAAGGGCAAATACTTTGCTTGGAAATTACACTGAATGTTTTTTGGGGTGTGCATTACCGATAGAAAATGTGTTTTGCCGATCTATTAATGCTACTCACACTTATCCCTGATGCTTAAAAGAGGGTTGTGTGGTGCACAGAGCCCAGAACTTGATGAATCATAGACAAAACTTGTTTGTAGACCAGGTTACCGATTAACTAAGTTTAGCGCCATCTTGTGGAAATATTTATTGTAGCTAGAAAACACAAGTTATAACGTCACAAAAAACAAACCTAGTAAACATTGTTGTGCTTGTTTACTAAAAACGCCCCTGCTATTTTATCAACTAAAAATTATTACGTGGCATTATTTTAAAAATAAATGTGTTATGGTGAATAAAAATCTTAAAGGTCACCTTCTTTTAGTCGAATTTAACTCCTCGTAGCACACGCAGCACTAAAACAAGTTTCAGTACGACGAAATTGTGTCATCTTTGCCAGACCCCTCTGTGTTTACGCTTGTGTTTATCTGTGTTATCAGTTTAAACACTGACTTCTCGCGAGACTTGAGTGTGAACTAATGCCAGCGGAAGTAGTTTGCGAGTCTCTTTTCCGCCGGCCATAGAGGAGCAAAGGCAGGGTAAGAATTCCCGGCAGATGAATTCGCCAAAGTTATCGTTATCCATCCTGCTTTTAATACCACTGTGTATCCGTATACAAGTGTAAACCCCACATATACTTCAGTACAATTAAAAATCAGCGAATATTGGCTTCATGTTGACGATGGATTACTAAATAAACGCTGTCAGTAGTTGGTCTCCCTGTTAGGTCCTTCAGTATCCGCATGTCGGTTAGCGATAGTGAAGCAGCTCTACTCCTGGTGCTAGCCTTTAATATTTGACCTATTTTACATTCTGTAACTGTAATGGGCTTTTAAAAACATTTTTTTGGAAGTGTGTAGTTTGTTCAACCACTGTACCGAGTTTATGTTGCAGAAATATCCCGCTTCGGTCTGACGGCTATCTTATGCTAACTACTTGAGCTAGCTTAATAGTTGCCTTTAAAACGTAGCACAACCTAGCCAGGTACCTAATGCAGCAAAATAACACACATAGTGGACATTCTAGGTTTGGGTTCTCAGTTGCTTTATGTGGTGTCGGAAGATAGTAGTGTGTACTTTAACCCTACATTCTTGTATTTTCTTAAAACTGTCGATCCTGATCCACAATTTGAGTGGACTGTTTTGCAAGCAAGTGCAGCCTTTATCGCCTGGGTTTGTCATTGCCATTACTTGTTTCTTTACAGCATCATGAAGCTCAATCCCTTTGTAACATCCTCCCGTCGCAAGAACCGTAAGAGGCACTTCAATGCCCCCTCACACATCAGGAGGAAGATCATGTCTTCCCCCCTGTCTAAGGAGCTCCGCCAGAAGTACAACGTGAGGTCCATGCCCATCCGCAAAGATGATGAAGTCCAGGTAATGTGGTTTGTATTGCTGAGGGGTTCTTTTTCATAGCTGATGTGCCATATGTTAGGCGGATTAGTCTGACCTGCTTGTGTGTTGTGCATTTTCATACAGGTTGTCCGTGGACACTACAAAGGCCAGCAGATTGGCAAAGTAGTCCAGGTCTACAGGAAGAAGTATGTCATCTACATCGAGCGTGTGCAGAGAGAGAAGGCCAATGGAACAACAGTCCATGTTGGCATCCACCCCAGCAAGGTGAGACGTAATTAAATAGATACTGAGTTTGTGTGAGTAGACTTGTTCCGTGGTATAGTCACACATGGCGCTTACTGGCTTCATATCTGTTTGGTTTGTTTGTGTCAGGAAGTGGACCTTAGAGATGTAGTCTTGAGCTTTTAATGTCACAAGCTCTTGAGCTGATCAACACAAATTCAATGTGGAGGGTAGCTATATAAGTATTTCTTGGGTATTTTGGGGTTCTTAGTGTGTTTTATCTATTGTAATTTTGAAAGTTGAGGTATTTTAGCTCTTGATGTTTGTTTCTTTTCCTAACTGGCTCAGAGCCCTGTTCCAAGAAGCATGTTCAACAAATAATGTTTATATATAAACTTTGAGTTTAAGTCTAAGATCTGCAACTCTTAAGCTGTGTCCACACTGAAAACGATTGTTGTGTTGTGCTTTTTAGCAGTATTCTTCATTCTGTGGTAGTCTTTTCAGTCACTGGTCTGAAAGTGTGAGGGGTCCCACCTACTTCACATTGATAACAGTTACGTCACTCAAAGTCGACAAATATCATTCACTTTTTGTTGTCTGCTTACCAGATTGCTGTGAACTGCTAAAGATTTTGGTTCCAGAACAGCTGATCAGAATATCTTCATTGAACTTGAGTGTTCACCTTGAGTTAAGCACATGTATGAGTAGAAAAAATGTAAAGGAAGCCATCAGTGGAGCTCTGACACCCAGAATCATGGGATCATGGGATTCCAGCATTTTCCACATGTCTGGATTAACAAACCGAGGGATGTTTGCTAAATCTGCTTCCATGAGTAGGGCCCCAGTCACTACTGTTGTAAACTTCAATAGCATTCAGGTGCTTGACTCTCTCATCCTGCAGTCGGACAGACTACTTGTCTAGTTGTCAGTGTGTGGGATGGTAGTTGCCAAAGGCGGTGTGTGTTGTGATCTGGAGATTGTAAGCTGGTGTTATGGTTGATGTCGTTGGCATACTTGCTGCACATGTATGCAGAGAGCAAAGTAAAGTGGAGTCAAATTCCTTACTTGTGTGCACAAACCAAATAAGGGTGACTCTGATGTATCTGATTCTGCTCATTGCACTTCAACGCCACCTTAGACCCATTTAAATCTGGATACTGGGTGTTGTCCAGTCGCTGTAGTCCGCTGCTAAATTGATACATTTTCAAGACTCAATCACTGCATTAGTGCTGGTAAAGAAGAAGCCAAAACAAGTAAACATTTTTATTATGGAGAATTTTTCAACTGCTGCGTTAGTGTCCCGCTGTGCTATTGGGAAATCCCTACGTTTCTGAAGTTAATTTATCAAGGGACCAACTCACTCCCACTTGTCTCCAGTGGGGCTGCAGTGTTTTCAAAAAAAGAAGCTTTACAACAAGCCTAAAGCTCACTATGCACCAGCAACTCACCAAGGTCTTCCTTTGTGGACAGTCTAGGATTACTAGATATAAAAAGATGCCACATCTAAGCCAGACTTCAGGTCTTCAGGTTTCTATATTACACGTGTGTAAAGCTGCCTGTTGGGTTAAGATTTGCTTCTAACTAATTATGTCTTAATCCTGCTCCCGGGTGCACACCCTAAACTCTGATTACAGGTAGACTGAGAGAAATTTCACTTGGTATTTGACACTGTGTTTCATCATACTCTGACACTAGGTATTTTGAGCACTGAAATTGAAAAATCAAAGTGACCAAATAACATTTTGTGGAGTGCAGTTGCTCTAGTTTAGCTGGATTATAGATTTTTTTCTTTTCTTTTCTTTTTTTTTTTAAATTTGCTGATGCTGTTTAGTTTTAAATTGCAGTGTAAGGCATTAAACAACCAAAAAACCTCTTTCTGTCAGTTCTGTAAATGTGTAAACACTGGTGGATAGCTGAAGCAAGTACAGAGCTAATGGGAGAGCATGTGACATCTTAGATGCGTAACATTGGTAATTTAAGAAGAATTGAGATTATATTTGAATTTCAGCATGTCCCTTTTGATTCAATTTTTTTTTTTAATTTTTAACGTAAACTGGAAAAGCAAGATTTTCCTTGTAGATTAAAAAAATAATCCTTGGTTACAAAAACAGTGGGAAATTTTTAAATTATTAAGCAATGTCTTTTTGTTTAATTTTATTAAAGAGATTTGAAGGTAATTTCAGACATATTGCTGATGTATCCACGAGAGAATGTTTGTTTACCAAGATGTTTTTGTGTCGGCAGGTGGTCATCACCAGGCTAAAGCTGGACAAAGACCGCAAGAAGATCCTGGAGCGCAAGGCCAAGTCTCGCGCTGATGGAAAGGAGAAGGGCAAATACAAGGAGGAGACCATTGAGAAGATGCAGGAGTGAAAATGATCTTTTGCTATCAATAAACTCTGTAAATGGACCTCATGTTGTCTGTCATATTTTCATTGTAACGCCCTAAACTCGGGAATGTTTTTTAATGTTTTATTTTGAACATGCTTGTCTTTTTTATGGAAATTAACACTTGGGTATACTGTATGCCTTCAAAGTCATGTTCAAATCTCTAAACAGCACACTGTATTACAAGGAATGTAATGAATTGGCCAGTGCTGCTGCTTAATAAATTAAAAACAAGTGGTGGCCAAAATTGCATAATTTTATTGTTTAAAGATGTTAAAAGTGAACTACACAAAGAAATCTTCTTTAATTGCACAATTAACTGCAAATATGAGTAGTTTTATTACAGGCAAGGAAATTCATGTGACTGACTACACACCACCTCAGCTTCTATGTTAATTGATTTCACTATAAAATGATGAGGTGAAAATCCAAAATACTGTGCAAGAAACAAAAAAATATTTCAAAGCATTTAAGCAGAAATATGGAAACCCAGCATTTGCTCTATACTTTATGGATCCTGCAAAGGAAATTACTTTTAAGGCAGGATAAAGGATAAAAATGAAATCTTATATCCTGACAGGTGTGTTCACCTGTCACAGAAGAAGAGCTGTTTTATAGAGAACAGTAGGAAACCATTTTGGTTTTAAACAAGCTGATGAATGAGCTCTGCAGAGAGGACTGTGATGACCGTGATGGGTTGTCCATGATGGACAGCAGGTAATTCAGTGACCTCTTGCTCCTCACTGAATGCCTCTGGGTTCCTGCTGCCATCTCTGACAGTGTTCAAGAGACAAGAAGAAAAAAATAGATTTTGCAAGAAATTTTACATTAAATTTAGCGAAAATAAAACATAGGAGGAGAGGCTAACTATTGAATGAAAAAAAAATACAAGTGAAACTCGAAAAATTTGAATATCGTGCAAAAGTTCATTTATTTCAGTAATTCTACTGAAAAAGTGAAACATAATAAAGACTCATTACATGCAAAGTGAGATAATTCAAGCCTTTATTTGTTATAATTTTGTTGATCGTGGCTAACAGCTTGTGAAAACCCCAAATTCAAAAGCTCAGAAAATTTGAATATTGTGAAAAGGTCCAGTTGTAGGCCCACTCTGATTAGCTAATTAATCCAAAACATCTCCAAAGAGTTCCTGAGCCTTTAAATGGTTTCTCAGTCTGGTTCAGTGGGAATCACAATTATGGGGAAGACTGCTGATCTGACAGTTGAGCAGAAAACCATAATTGACACCCTCCATAAGGAGGGAAAGCCTCAAAAGATAATTGGAAAGTTGGATGTTCCCAAAGTTCTGTATCAATGCACATTAATAAGAAGTTATGTGGAAGGGAATGGTTTGGAAGAAAAAGGTGCACAAGCAGCAGGGATGACCAGAGCCTGGAGAGCATTGTCAGGAAAAGGTCATTCAAAAGTTTGGGGGACCTTCACAAGGAGTGGACTGAGGCTGGAGTTGGTGCATCAAGAGCCACCACACACAGACGGATGCTGGACTTGGGCTTCAAATGTCATATTCTTCTTGTCAAGCCGCACCTGAACAATAATGTTAGAAGTGTCTCGCCTTGGCTAAAGAAAAAAAGAACTGGTCTGTTGCTCAGTGGTCCAAAGTCCTCTTTTGTAATGAGAGAAAAATTTGCATTTCATTTGGAAACCAAGGTCCCAGAATCTGGAGGGAGAATGGAGAGGCACACAATCCAGGATGCTTGAAGTCCAGTGTTAAGTTTCCACAGTCTGTGTTAATTTGGGGAGGCATGCAGGTGTTGGTCCACTGTGCTTTATTAAGTCCAGAGTCAACGCAGCTGTTGAAGCTGAAGCTGACTTCATTTTCCAGCAGGACTTGGCACCTGCCCACACCTACAAACGTACTAAAACCTGGTTCAATAGATTCTCTATGGGGCATTGCCGAGAGAAAGATGAGAGTCGTGAGACCGAACAATGCAGAAGAGCTGAAGGCTGCTATTGAAGCATCTTAGTCTTCCATAACACCTCAGCAGTGCCAAAGGCTGATAGCATCCATGCCACACCGCATTGATGCAGTATTTCAGGGGCCCAAACCAAGTACTGAGTACATATGCATGATTATACTTTTCAGAGGTCTGACATTTCTCTATTTAAAATCCTTATTTTATTGGTTTCATGCAATATTCAAATTTTCTGAGCTTTTGAATTGAGGTTTTTCATAAGCTGTAAGCCACGATCAACAAAATTGTAATAAATAAAGGCTTGAAATATCTAAAAGGTGAACCTATATTAATTTCACCTTTTAAGTAGAATTGCTGAAATAAATGAACTTTTGGACGATATTCTAATTTTTCGAGTTTCACCTGTATAACAATGTGTAATATTCATATACTATTTTTCACGTTAATGAGAGAAATGTAGTAATAGAAATAAACATAAATATGGCACAGTTTGTCTTCCAGCTTGTCCGCTTCATTGTATGCATATGGAATATAACCACAAATAAAAGTTGGGTTAAAACGCAAATACTTTTCGCCATTTATTTAATTTAAGAATTAATGAAAACGTTTCACAACACAAGCACTTTGAAATTTGCAGTGCAGTCCCTCCACTTCCTCTTTCTCTGGTTCACAGTCATGTGATACGTGTTGCCTTCTGCGTGTCGTCGTCGGCTGGGCAGCATAAATTTAGTTGAAAGTTTATACCTCTGAAGTCTTGTGTTTTTAGACTAAACTCACAATGGCAATAACTTCGTTTGCGATCGCGATTTCCGTGATGACTGTGTTCTGGGGTATTGTTGGAGGAATTGTGCCTTGGTTTATCCCCAAAGGACCAAACAGAGGGTAAGTTGGTTAGCTTCGCTCCGGCTGGCTATAACGAGTTTACGGAAGGTTTTTATGTCAACGTTGTATTATTTTCTTAGTTTTTATACAAACAGGTGAAGTGTGCGTGAGCTAAATTTACTGTTGGCGTTGTGTAAAGCTGTTTATTACACTTACATATCACCTTTAAACCCTGTTAGCTACTCTAGTTACTAAAAGTTAAGAATTAGCTAACTAAAGCTAATTTTACTTGGCTTCGTGCTAAAGTTCCTCGCATCCCTTGGCAGTGAATCCTGCTCTTGTATTCCAGTACATAATACGACCATTAATGGATTCGATGTTTGGAAAAAATGCCAAAGTCAGTACAACTTCCTTTATTCGTCTGATTTTCAGTTGCATCACGAGATCCAGCTCGTGAATGTGGATGAATGGCTGGATGTGTTTTAAATCCAAAAACTCGCAGACATTAAATATTAGATGTGCTGTTTATATATTTAAAATGTATATTATTTCCCCACAGTGTGATAGTGACGATGCTGGTGCTAACTGCAATCTGCTGTTACCTTTTGTAAGTATTCACCATCCGGATTCCTTTTTTTTTCCACAGACGGGCACACACACACACACACACACACACACACACAGTGCTACTATATATAACTAAAAACAATAGAGGAAGCCTGCAATGAATCAGGCCTATAATATAAATGGCTGAAGTGAGTAGTCAGTTAAATATAAGAGGAGAACTATCTTCTTGATAGGTGATTAATGCATTTGGATAATTACAAATTGGTCCTCTTCTGTTGCTCCAAGTTAATTGATGCACGCTGTTTGAAAATAAAGCAGACTATGGTATCTTATTTAAGTCATAAATTATTTACATTCACAGTTTTGAATGCATCTGGTGTTATGTTGCATGCTGGCAGACAAAAGGGGGCAGTATAGTCACAGTAGTGTTGCAGCCATGTGAGGTTAATCTCCCAAATGCCCCCCCAAGCTTGATGCTGTTATAATAAACCCAGGAGCTGGTTGCAGTGTTGTGACAAACTGTGGTGTTCATTCAAGATGACATTTTTATTAGAGAATATGAAGTGAGTGTTTTGTTTGTGATCTTGATGGTGTCCTCTCTGTTCACCCAGCTGGTTGATAGCCATTCTGGCCCAGTTGAACCCGCTGTTTGGGCCTAGTCTGTCCACTCATGTTATTTGGTACCTGCGCTATCACTGGCCTTAATTTGCATTTCTAGGGCTCCCAACCCTTAAGGTAAGCTTAAGACTATACCTACATGCTACTTTTATGTAATATATTAATACTTGGATGCCTCTCGTCTAATGTTGTGTTATTATTCTCTCAGCAGCAGACGACCTTACAGTGCTGCACACCAGTGAATGTCTGCCATTGCAGAGATCAGTTGTCCCCGATTGCCTTAAAACTCTGAACCCTGTATGATTATTGAGTGGCACCAGTGCCTTGTGTATATAATGACTCCCAAAGGGCTGTGAGATCTGTGTGGATGTGCTGTGACCTAAATTAAAGTAACATTTTCTTGTTGCAGTTTTGTTTATATATTATGTACATTGTGTTCAACAATATTGTTAGCATGAATAGCAGTTGTTGTGTGAGTGTGTGTGTGTATGTGTGAAGTTTGTGTCAGCTGGTTCATCAGATAATTAATAAATAAATCATTCATCCATAATTGTTTGTAATTATATATTTTTTCAAATATAAAAGTGTTCATTTCTACATAATTATGTTGAAAGTCATTTACACATTAAACACATTTATGCCACTAAAATATTTTCATAGAGCATAGAAAATGCTGTTGTTTTTTGTAGTTTTTCTGAAAAAAATGACCCCATAAAACATTTTTCATGCAGTCATTATTGATAACGACGTTTTTTGCGTAACAAAACACGTCAAACAGCGACGTTGACGTACGGACTTCAAATTGGCCTCTTTGCTTTCCGTAGCTCCAGCCGGCTACGTTGGCAACATGGCGTCGTCAGATGTCCACGTCCGAATATGCGAACAAGAAATACTCAAATATGACTTGGAAATTAAAGCTCTCATCCAGGTGCGAATATTTCTTTGGTAAGACTGCTTAGTGCTGCGACAGGACTCGTTAGTTTTTGAACGTGTCACATAGCGGAGTTGTATTAAATTGGCCTGATTTTATGAGGTGTAGCGACCGTCTCCGAAAGCCTGCACCGGAACATTTTCTATCGAAGTTACAAAGAGGCTGTAAAAAAGAATATTTTCAGCCAAGTTTTTATGAACAAGATGTAATAATAATGTAGATAACCAGCCGGTGTTGTGTTGCGCCAACTAGTGATTTCCGGTATATACCAAAAAATGATCCGATGTTTAAACGGTTGCAAATGATGATCCTCCCAAAACAGGTCACTTTTTTATTTTATATATAACCCCTTCATAAATCCAGTTGACTGCAGCCCGTTTACATTATAAGCAAAAAGAATACTTGCCATAAAAACACATCTGAGATCACTTTTTGGTACATCACCTGTATTTAAACTGTATTTTTTTTAATATATCTTTCTGGTAGCAGGTATTTAGATGTTTTCATTTCAAGGATTAATGTAACTTATGGACCTAAATAAAAATGTACCTTCGTTAATCCTTTTCAAGTAGTCAATGGGCGGAAAAGCAAGCAAGTAGAAACGATTCATATTTTAAAATGATTTTAGAGCATATTTAAATATAAATGGGTAAGTTAAACTCTATTCTGCAAAACTTGTCAAAAATATTAGAAAGCTGGTTAATTTGGGGGGAAGTGCCAATAAATAAATACATAAAAAAAATCCACTTTGCAGGAAAAAGTGAAAATAGTTAAAAGGTGAAGAGGAGGTCTAAAACAATGCGAATTCCACAGTTCAACTTGAGAAAGCAGTGTTAATATGCAGAACAGCTGTCGTTTCAACATGTGAACAGTAACAGCAGTGTAGCAATGAAATGTCATGACTTTTCTCCTTGGTTCAACATTTTACCAGGATATCAGTGAGTGCACAGGCCCTCAAAGCAAGCTGACAGAATTAAATGGAGAAGTGAAAAAGAACTTCCTCAGCTTAAGACTACGGATTCAGGTGAGAGAGTTTTCATACGTCACCTAATCCCAATTAATAGGCTGTGCATCGGTTGCTTGAACTTTTTTTTTTCTTTTAATTGTAAGCCCTTGTGGTTGTTTTGCTTCCATGTTAGGACTTGGAGCAGATGGCAATGGAGCAGGACAAAGAGTCAGACAAGCAAGCCTTGATGACTCAGGTAGAAGGCCACAGAAAACAGATGCTCAGGTAATGCCTTTAGCCCACTTCAACACTTTAAAAGCCTACTTAATAAAAGTTTATTAATTTAGTTTTTTGTATTTTTTGCAGTAACCAGACAACCTGGAGGAAAGCCAACCTGGCCAGCAAACTTACAATCGACAACATGGAAAAGCAGGCCCTTCTTAATGGAGCTGATGATTCTGTGAGACAGAGGTGAGCTGAAGATTGTCCTAATATTTAAAGACCACTAAATCTCAGCTTTGCACTTAAGCAACATTTGCTTAAATGCAAAGAAAAAAGACTATCGGGGAGCGTGCTTTTTCTTTACGTGCCCCATTTTTGTGGCACAATCTCCCTCAAGATATTAGGCAGGCATGCTCGGTGGAGGTTTTTAAAGCTAAGTTGAAGACCTACTTGTTCACCCTATCCTACTTGTCTTAATTCTATGCCATTTAGTTTTTAAATTTTTTATTGTTTTTAACTTTTATTATGTTTTTAACTTATTGTGTTTTTAACTTGTATTGCTGTGTATCACTTTTATTTATTTATCTCTTTATTTTCAAATAAAGAGATAAAAATATTATTATTATTATTATTATTATTATTGTTATTATTATTATTATTATGTGATGCATTCTGTTTGCATGCATTCTTTTTAAATCAGGAAGATGACCAAAGAGGGTCTGGCCCAGACCACCAGCGACATCACCGAAAATCTTATGAGCATCAGCCGAATGATGGCCCAGCAAGTTCAGCAGAGCGAGGAGACCATAACGTCACTAGGTTGGTGAATGAACAGTATCCTGTTGTTTTGATATACTTGTTTAATTTTAAATGGCATTAAAGCATTCTTGTTTACTGCGAGTAATTTAACAGGTTACACTGTGTTAATGCACACGCTCAGAATATAATGTCTATTTATATCAGTGCAGCCCCACATTTTTTTTCTTTTCTGTTTAAAGCAACCTCCTCCAGAACGATCCAAGAGACAAATGATGAGTTTAAGACCATGACAGGGACCATTCAGATTGGGAGAAAACTCATCACCAAGTACAACCGGAGGGAGCTCACCGACAAGCTGCTCATCTTCCTGGCGTTAGCTCTGTTTCTCGCAACAGTGCTCTACATCCTAAAGAAGAGACTGTTCCCCTTCCTGTAGACCAGAAGGGTTCTCCCGTGAGCATGAATGGTACTTTCCATAGTCAGTGGGAATGATTTAAACAACTCTGAATGCTGCGTGCCATGCTAGACGCATTACGGCGTCTGCACGGCGGAATGCGAACTGCTTACTTGACTGAACTGAGACGCTGCTGAGAGTGAAATATTGTCCACGCAGAGGGAGAGCGACCTACAGGCCTGCAGCTCAGAGGCAGACTAAAGGAAAAAAAATATTTTGGCTTCAGGATGTAAAACGTGTCTTTGTGTGAGGGAAACTTGTTTGCTGATTATTATGAAACATGAAATATGGTACAGTATGAGGAATATCATGGTTTCATTTGGAAAAAAGAAGTCATTTTTAGCTTCAACAGTTTTTTATTGGCAAGTCAATCACTGAACTATTAAAGTAGCATGCAGTGCTATTAATTACTGTTAATTCAAGGCAAAAAATGCTATGTAATGACATTATATTACAGACATATATATTTGGGATCAAAACAAGACCTGTACATGTTTTTGCATCACCAGTGGAAACCAAGCCATTTACCACGATCCAGTTTCCCACAATTACTTTTAATAACGTTCCAGCTTTATATGTAAATGCTATTTGTCGGAATGCACTGTGCAACTTACATTACTGTACTCCGTAATGATGAATTAATGTTGTTTATGAGAAAAGAATATTTAAGTACTTTTTAACTTTATTATGATTCAGGCTCAATTGCACTCACTTCTCACTGTGTTTTCCTACTTGAACAGCACTTGTAGGGTGTATATACACTTCTAACTGTCCCTATGTTTATTCACTTGGCATGCAAATCAAAGTAAAAAAATACCGCTTTATTAAGTGTAAGACTGGATGCAGTCTGCTCCGTCTCTGCCGGTGTGGCTCTGCAGCAGAGCAGAAAAGCTCCGAAAAGCACCAGCAGTGTTCACACTGGCAGAGATAGGACCGCATGCAGCCCTGCCTTTCTTCAGATAAGACCCGGAAAAGCAGATTATTCCAACCTGTTTCCCTCTCCCTTTCCAGCGTGAGTGGAGGGTGAGGGATATTTTTAGGTTTGTGTGGCGCTGTTATCTGACGTTCCCTTTTCAACACTACAGAGGAGAGGGTGGCCAGAGAAGCCACATGACCTTGCCACCCTTTGGGCAATTGCCTGGCATTGCTGTTTCATTTTTATTATCTGTAAATGTCATCGCTAATTATTAATAAACACAGTGGCTCCCATCTTCTTTAGTGTGTCTCAAATGTGCATTTGTCACTGTATTGTTTACAGTAAGATAGCAGACAATAGAGTATGTGTGAAGAGACCTGAGAGATGCCTAAGCATCTCTTACTTGTGTAAAGTGGCGGCAGTTGGACAGAGCCAATTTCCAGCCTGTTCGTATAGCCGCACACTTAGACAAAGCCTTTGGCTCTCTGTCAAGCAAATTGGACCATTCTTGCATTTAGCACCAAGATACTGACAATTGAGTGTTTGGGTTTGTATCTGAATAAGTGGGCAGAGGTCTCTGAAGTGTACACGACACCACACTGATGGTGTAAACACGGGGATCGGGTGTCTAATGGGAGACCTCGGCAACTTCACATTCATTTAGTAAATTTGACTTTGTAGAGCTTTGGTATTGTTAGTATTTAATACATCATTTTGATGCTGGGTGTATGTTCAATTGGAGAGTAACAGCTGTGTTACAATAAAAAGCGAAAGGTTATATTACAGTAATTTTCAGTAATCCAGTGTACTGTCCATAAAAAGTTACATATCTTTGATCTGGTCACACCTTCTATTTGCCACCATGTTTCCAAGTTCAGGGAATAAGACTATTGACTTTCAGGAACAAAGAGAAGATGAAGAAATAATTTATATAAAATTTATCTACATTGAAAAACTGATCATTCGTTTCAGGTTTTCCTATTGGAACCCAGTTTGAAACATTTAAAAAAGGTCAAGGTCACGGGGCTAGTCAAAGCAATCTTATAAACATGTGTAAAAAGTACATGCGGCTGACAGTGGGTTGTAAAAAAAAGTGTAAACATTTTACAACCTTTTACCTTGTTGAAGCCTACTGAATGAAGCTTTCTAATAGGTACTTGAGCAGTTTAACCAGAAACAAACCATGGGGTGGTTTGATAGATGTCAGATTTTTTATTTTATTTTTATGCATGTTTACCAGTATATAACCCACAGGTGTGCATTATATGTGCTGTTAAAATTATAGTTTTTTATTAGATGATTTAGTTGAATTCTTGTGAGGGGGGGGGGGGGGGGGGGGTGTTTGTGATGTACAGTTAGATAACAGAGCCAAAACAGACACGATGAGGATGTGGTTGTATGCTAACAATTTTAATGATAATGATAATGGTAGTAACAATAATAATATCGAATATATATACAATTATATCATATAATTAAGTTGTAAGTTGTTTTGTTTTCCACCGAAAATACTTTTCGTAAAAAGAAATATGTAATAACCACCTTAAGGAAGGTATGGAAAAATAGAAAGTGAAATCTGGCAATTTTTAAAATTAAAAAATGGCATTTATTATTTTGTTTTTCGCTCCAATTAAATGTGCGCTGAAAATAACTTAAAACGTAACACGTTTAGAGAAAAACTGGTGCTGAACTCAAACGGAAACTACGAGAAATAATTCATCAAATATAAGTAAATTACACAAACTCCTCAATGTTTTAATTCGTTGGTATACACGCATGCAGTCATAAAATACTATTAAGGTAAATTAACTTCTTTTTTTCTTCTTCTTCTCTTGTTTACCACGTCCTAATGCCGTGTAAGGAAGACACCCCGTTACTGGAGGAGTATGTGTTCTGGACGTTACTGAAATCCCCTACCCCAAAGTTCATGTAATTGCCGTTGCTGGAGGTTCCTTGCATAGTCTGCATTGCGGCTGCGGGGTAATTGCATGCATAGTTCGTGTTGCAGCTGGAGCCGGTGTAGTTGCTGAAGGCTGTGTAGTTGTTATAACTAAAATGGTTAATGTGACCCATACTGTAGGAAGGATTGTAGCTGGTCGCGTCACCCGCGAGACAGGGCTTCCCATCCCTCACCAGCACCGGCACCGACACCCTCCTGGGCGGCGGCAGGGACACCATCTCCAGGCTCTGGTCCTGCTTCTGCCGCTTGCACTTGTACCTCCTGTTCTGGAACCAGATCTTCACCTGCGTCGGGGTGAGTTTGAGAACCCCGGCGAGGTGATCTCTCTCCGGGGCCGAAAGGTACCGCTGCTGTTTGAAGCGGCGCTCCAGCTCGTACACCTGTGCCTGGGAGAAGAGGACCCGGGGCTTCCTGCGCCTCCGAGGCTTGGGCCGGTCCTGATCCTCGGCCTTTATGTCCTCCACAGACTCTGACGGAACACTGAATTCATCTGATTAAGGCAAACGCAGACAGAAAAAGCAAAGAGAAATAACTGAATTAGAATTCTTCGCGATTTTAGAATTTATATTCATATTTTTTATTTTGCGCTGTTATAAAGATCATAATAACTGGCACAGGTTCGGGCAGATTGCGACCAATCATGCCTAATATGATTTACGCACAACGCTATGATTTGTCATTTCATACCAAAGATGTCAATGATAGTTTGGATTTTGTTACATTTTTCAAATTGATTTTCAAATCAGTATTAAAGTTCACCAACTTTCATTTATGTTTAAATTTCAAAGGTTTAATTTTAGGGCCTTTGTCCAGCAGCCCACGTTTTTCTTGTATACTTTCTTGTGGTACTTATTGCTTTAGTGCAGATAACATTTAGAGAATCTGCCATTATTCAAATCAAGCACATGTGTATCCAGGCCTAGGTTTAACGGGCCTCCAAACTAAAGACAATTCTTTCTTCAGCTCACCTTTTCTTCTTTTCCCCTCAAACGCATCAGATTTTCCATCCTTATCTATTTCCATCTCCATGAGGGATTTGCCATAAAAGGTAGAAGCAAAGTTAAGTGCATTGCCTCTGCCGGCTCTGGAGTCGTGTGTGTCCTCTACAAGAAGCGAGGCGGCGGTGGACGAGATGTCCCGGAGAGGCTCCTGCTTCATTCGGCCCAGCATACAAGAGGAGGAGGATGTCGCCACGGTGCAGCAGTCCATGCGAGAACAATCGTCCAAAGAAGACGCCAGAACGTCATGAGTCTGCTCCAAGTTTAATATATCCTTAACAGAGAAGGGAGTGGACGTGCTAGGGCTGGGAAACATTGCCAAAAACCAGAAAAAGAAAAATGATCTGTTAATCTGTCACATGGAGGCCAAAAAGAAGTCACAAAAAAAAAAAAAAAAAAACCCCAAACAAAAAAACCCACCTTTCCTTCTTGACGGTGTGTAATGGATTTACGTATAAGTTTGGTTTACCGGACTGTTCTTGAGTGAAGTGTGCATTTTGAATGTCAACTATGACTCCAAACTTTTTTCTTGGCCCCTCTCTCTCCCTCCTTTCAGTGACGCAGAGAATGAGGGGGGGACGGGGGGATCCAGTGGGACCTTGAGCTCTGGTACTCCCATTTACTGACGTAAAGTGATGCCTGGTAGGCTGCATGTTAGGCCTGATGTTGGTCATAGGCCTATTTCTTAATTTGCAGCAAAGTAGCCTGCTTAACCAGCCTTTATACTCTGCCCAGAGCAAATAGGATTGCTGTAAATATTCCACTAAATCAGTACATCCTTTCATCCTGTTGGAGAAACACATCTTATTGTGCTTTGATTGAGGATGTCACTGGTTTATAAAGCTTCTAAATGAAGTATCCATCTCGCCGGATAGTGTTTAGCACTGCTGTAGTCCATTACGCACAATACAAGCTCCGGATGTTTATACAGGTCTTCAAGTACCAAATAAATAATTTATCTGACATACACATCAAAAACTTGCATTAGCGACCACTGGCTTGCATTGTTTAACTTTCTGGGTGGAATCAAAATCCATTAATGCGCCTAGATGGTCGTCTGCGCGTGTGTGCTTGGGGTGTCGGCCCGTGGCTCTTCTGAGGGGAAACAGAGCAGACAAGCGTCAAGAAGGAGGGAAGCAGACAACAGGTTGGGTCCCTGAACAAGGAACCTGAAACCAGGAGTGACACACTCTGCTGTCTGCCTCTAAGAGATTTTTGGAGACGCTGTCTGTCTTATCGGGACGTGATAACAAATGACAACAAGCTCCCACCCAAGCTGCAGGCCAGGTTATCCTAAAAAAGTGTCATGTGTGACACTTTTGTCTTATGGCAGTCAGAAAGTCCCAATTCGTTCAGCCGGGTTTAAATTTTCTGTGCATCTTCTCTGCCCTGTTAAATACAGGCGCACTGAGATATCAATTAAGCATACAATCATTTAGTTCTTAATTTAACAATGATAATGTGGGCAATATGACTTTAGCTGTCAGCAGTGAAATAGAGACAGCTGTGCGTAATGACGCGTAACCTACATGGGTTCCCCCTCGCACCATTGGCACTAAACCTCCTATTAATGCCTGTGGAGACGGTCACAGGAGACAGACAGTATTATCGTTTGTTTTATCTTCAGCGTTTAGCGCAGCCACGGGGTAAATGGGTCCCCCCGTCTCCGATCCAGCGATTGTGTTTATAGTTTTAAAGACTATTTGTGCGCCTCGCGAGCTGATGAATGACCATAAAATCTTTCTCGGGCCCAGCGAGAGTCAACACTGGCCCGGCTCTTGTCGTAATAATTGGTTAAATAAAGTAAACGCGCTTCGGGGAGGCTCAGAACCTGAGGGAAACGTTTTCGACGTGATTAATTTAGACTGCCCATGCGCAGTTAGAATGAACGTTTCCATATTTTTTATGGCATTAATTGCAAAAAGAGATTTAAAGAAAGGAGCCATATTATGAACATGCATGCAGAATTAAGTAAAACTCTCAGTCCTACTGGATACTAACTTATTCTGTCAACTGTAAATTGGACATGACAGGTCTGGCATGTGTTTCATATCCCTAATGCTTCGTCCTGCAGAAGCCCCGCGGTCCCCTTTGACCTGTCTTTCTGCAGCACATCTCCAGCTCAGATAAAGCTTCAGATAAGGTTGCTTAAAAACTTCCGCTGCAGGAACGTGTGGGTATTTTGAGGGTTGTGTGTTAGAGGGAGGCTCACTGCGTGTGTGTACGAGAGAGAAAGAGAAAGAAAGATAGCAGGATTTTGTGGGGTCTTAGACCGTTGGCTGGTGCTCTTTGGCCTCGAGGATAATTTAAATCCTCTAACTGGCTGATTTTTTTGCGTTTTGCTATATAATAGTTAACAATTAGATTACACTTTCCCCGTTAACATTATTGTTTCAAATGTCCGAATATTGCAGTGGTGGACAGAGTAGACCGATACAATTAAAAATTGTCCTTCAGCTGACCTTAGCTGTGCGTGCATGTATATAAAGTCATGTTTATTTTGCGAACGCTGAATGCACTAATGTAAATAACTTTACCAGTCAGTGATGAAAACAAAGGACATTTCTAGGAATTCTTCAAATAAAATAAAATTCAACATTTTATTGAAATTTGTGAGTCCAAAGACTTTTATCCATTAATGTTGGGAAGAACAAAGAAATAGTATAATCTACATTATATACATGATATATTATACCAGCTATATTATATTCTATAATTTGTCTGTTATTCCAGTGGTTAAGTAAAAAACAAAAAAGGAACCAAAACAAAAAACCCACAGAAACTACTGTCAATACATGTAAATATGCAGGTAAGCATGCACCTAAACAATTATGGCATATATACACTAAAACACAAATATGTGGTCAGTTCTGAATAGTGCTTATTGAAAGACTTATTTAAAAAATAGAAAGCAAATATATACAAAAACTGTATTACTGTGCAAAAGTTTATGTCAGAGTCTGATCAGTCACACAAAGTCTGTTGGAAGACAGCAGCCCCAAACATACAGGAGAACAATGCCTGCGGGAGATTTGGTCCGCTCCCTGCAGAGGCCAGATCTCAACATCATAGTCAGTCTGGGATTATGTGAAGAGACGGAAGACAATTAGAAATTGTGGCAAAGCTTTCCAAACTGCTTGGGATAACCTGCTTACTGAAAACCTTTGAAGACACTTTTTAGGAGAAATGAGTCCTTCTTTTTTCTTCTTTTTTTCTATAAGGGAAAGGTTTGTGACACTGCATCAGTTTAATTTTTTTTTAATCCATGTTATGTAGTTTATTATTAAGCTTTATGTGATTATATGATGTTTATTTATAAATACAAAATGTTAATGTTATTATTTTTAAATGCATCCTAATTATACATGTAGAGTATGAAACATTTAGATAGCAACACACCCAAGTTTACACACTAGATACACATAAATGCAAATCTTTGTGAGGGACTGAAATCAAATCAAACTTTTGTCTTACTTGCTAGAAATAAAGGCAGAGAAAAGTGAATTAGTGTGGTGACTTTAACATGAAGGGTCTATGCAAAGTATAATCGGCAGTCAGAACAGCAACACACCCGAGTTCATACAGAGGTAAGGAATGGATGATGCCGAACTCTGTAACAGCTCTAAACTTCTTTGAAAGTTGCCATTTAATTAGGGGATATCTGATGTAAATTTAAATGTGAAACAATAATTTACACAAAGAAAAAAAAAGAAAAAGAAGCACTGCTTGAGAATTATTTATTTAATTACAAAAAAGCTCTTTCAGAAAATTTGGAATGTAAATTTGTCATAGTCTGTTGCTATATTTTCCAATCATTAACATTTTCATTACAGTTACATTTTCCTACTGTTACAGAAATGAAAACAATGAGTGACTTGTCCCATAGGAACAAGACATATCTCCTACTGTGATACACTAAGTCAAAATCAAACTAATCCAACCAACCATCTAAGCATACAACAGCATGTTATACTGCTCCAAAGGAGAATATTTTCAGCAAAAATCCATCAATTTTACATGAACAGCAGTTAGTTCAAATTTGTGAACCATTAAAAAACGTTTAACTGAATATCTTCAAAGTCCCAAGACTCAGAGTAGAGTAGTAGTTAAATTGAAATTCTGTATCCTGTATCCTAGTTCAGCATAACTGTAGTGTAACCTTTTTATGCAGAGACCACTTAGGCTGCTCCACCCTGAACTTGTATGTCACGTTTTAAGGTAATTCATTGTAACTTACAACTAGATTTCAAATTGCAGTTTTTTCCAAAACATTTAAATACATCTCCAGAAACTGTGGCTCAGTTTTTCAATACTCCAAACACAGACTGAAAAGACTTAAAGAGTTTGTTAAAAATCCACACACCTCTTAACAAATGAAACACAGCACTCAACGGTGTGCTCTCTCTTCTCGAAACAAATTTCTTGCATCACAACAACAGCCTACGCACAGCAATTGTATGTCTGTCTTATAGAGTATCATAATAAACACTGACGTGATCAATTGATCTATGTTTTAGCTTCATGCGGCTATGCTACATATTTACATCCATACACAATTGAATGGTTCTTCCAATTGAGATGAACGGATCCAACATGAGTGAAGCTAATTGGTAATCAGGGTGTGGTATGCCTGTGTCTCTAGGTGAACAAAGTGTACTAAATGATGCAGTTTGTGTTTGGAGATTTGCAAAACCTCCACAATGTTATTTGAGTGAGACCAGTGGAATTGTGCTTAGGGTTAAAGTGTTGTTAAATGCGTTTCCATTTTCAGAACTGTGTGCACAGTTGCATTTTTTTCTGTGTATATAATATGTATCTCCTTAAAATTCAAATTACAGATAAGCCCTAAAGTATTTTCTTCTCCCGGTCTTAATATAACACATCACAGTTCTTGTGTGGCCCAGAAGACCTACAGTGTCAGATGCAGCTGAAATTCATATCACCACCTGTTTTTCCATCCTTGTTTTCAAGACCTAATTACATATTATGTTTCCTAGTGTACTTTCTTCTTCCCCCCATGTATAACCCATAATGGGTTATACAGTCCAATTTGCTTCCAGTTCAAGGTCAGGTCTTGGCAACTCTCATGCTGTGTCTCCATCCACGCTGCACCCTGGATGTTTCTCACAACATAAGTAAGAGAAGGGGACCTGATTATTATGTAGATAATACTGGTGTGGTTTACTGATCAATAAGTCAAATCTAATTCTATCTCTTAATTTTAAGCTCTAAGACTTCCATGTGGTTCCTACAAGAAACAAAAAAAGTGCTTGCTGTCGTGATGAAGTGGGGTTTTTATTAGTGAATTAAAGCAATAGAAGTCATGCTGTTGCAGGGATCATTCAGGGGTCAACACTGTCTCATTCATCAACTGACACAAGTGTAACCATAAGCATCCGCTGATCCAGATTCAGGTTGTTGTAACTGGAAACTATCTGAATATGGCAGTGATGTTGAGTGCCATCTGTCTGTGGATCATTTATCTTTTTTTGTGATGGAGAGAGCAGCATCCCCTTTATCTACCCTCCATCCTCTCACCCTCCTCCCCCTTCCCTCATACACACTCCCCAGGTCATGTTCATAAGCTTGGCAAGGCTTCACACAATCTTTTGCTGGGTTCAAGGTGATGTTCGAGCCCCCAGGGGACATAAGAGGATGGATCTAACTCTGCGCCTAATTTAGTTTTGTCTACGGCCCTTCACAGCTGATGTTTGAGGTCAGTAGTGGGATACTGTGTTGTAGCTTATGAGCTGATGAATGGATTTTAAATGGGCAGATTGTGCTTTGCTGACATATACAGATTGTACATGCTACAGTGATTTTAATGGGGGTAATCCAGCAGTTTAGTACTGCACTTCCATAAATTTAGGAGACTTATGAGCAGTAGAACAGTTTAGGAGCCACTCCTAAACTTATGCACTTTTCTCTGCAACCAAGTCCTTTTTAACATCCCTCATATATATATATATATATATTTTTTACATTTTATTATACATCTGTTACACAAGTTCCCTCCAGAGTCATAAAAAGCCTTATCTTGTCACACTTTATTTGTTTCTCTTTTTCACTTGTCTTATTTCATGTCCATTCTGACCAAGGGTGATTTCCTGCACTGTGTTTACCTGCTGTCACAGTTTTTTTTCTTTCTTTCTTGCTAGTGTATTTTGCTTGCACCCACCCACCAGGTTTGCAGTCCTTTCCTGGTGTTCATGTGATTGCTTTGTCTTCTGGATTCTCCCTTACCCTTCCTCTTGTCCTGCTGCCTGACAGTTTTTGTACTGACTTTTTGTGACCGCTGAGCCATGCCTTTGAATCCTATGTTGCCTTCACCAACTGTTGAGACTGTTCAGCGACCCAGTGACACAGGAGGTTGCAGGCTATAAAAACTGCCTGTTATAATTAGTCTAAATAAATCTGTTTTCTTTTTTGTAACCAAAAAGAGATTTCTTAGTAACACAAGATTTTACATTTCATAGTAAAGCACTTCTTGTGTAAAAATGTCTTAAATAAAATAAAATAAAATAAACACTATTCCCTGACCTCATCAGTTTGAATGACTTATTTATTGTTATCACGAAAACTGGCCACAGGGGGGCAGCATCACACAGTACTTACTAACTGTCACACATCAACATCATATTGTTTATCTAAATAAACACCATGACATATTTCATCTTATACTCCAGTCAAATTTAAATGACAGATTTTTTTTAAACCCAAATTGTTGGAAATTTCTGAATGCAGGGTGGATAAACATCTACAGCCCTGTTCCTTAAAATCTCCCTCTGTGCTGTGTAAAATATGGGGTTGTGTATAAAAGTGTATTTGTCTGAATTCTGCATAAATTATGTATTAGGAGCTGTATTACTCCCCTAATGTTTACCTATTTATAAATATATATGAATTCTGTGTTCTCCCTTCTTTAAATATTAGTTTTCGTGATCCTCAGCTCATGGGTCCTCAAGTGAACTGGGACCAACTACGTGCCCCGAGGTTTGTAGGGTCTCACTGCCAGCCCGTTTGTGCTGCATCAGCTGCCATTGCTTTATGGTCCTTAAATTACCCAGAGTTTACCGAGCCAAGTTCACACGTTGAGTAGTCTGTTTTTCACACCACTGGAGTTCACCAAGAAATGAGGTAAGAGCATTGCTAATAGGCTAAATGACCAACATTATAATAAGTCTTGTTGGTATAGCTTGAGTTACACACATGACTAAATGCATGAAAATTCATGTGGAGACAAAGAGTGCCGATCTCTCTTTACGTTGGTGGTCAAGGATGAGTGATCTGCCACCCATCAGATCCTGATATGCACATAAACACACACACACACACACACACACACACACACACACACACACACACACACACACACACACACACACACACACACACACACACACACACACACACACGATACTGTCAGCTGTAACATATTCCTCCAGAAGCTATCACGTCGTTGGCATCTTCATGACTGCTTCCTGTGGAAAAACACATAAACACGTCATTCACTTGTTCTGAATCAATTTTTGTCACCTCTAATTGTGTGGCAGGTTTTGCAGCGTTGAGGGGTTCGATCATTGTGTTGTTATCTTGGCAAACAGATCCCGCCGGGCAGGTCTGGACACTGATTCATCCAACTCTGGCCTATTATTTTCAGTATTTGACAGTGGACTTCTGGGAAACCCATGTGATAGTGATAGGGCGTCTTTTAAGCAGGTTAAAAAAAACACTTTTTTTTCAGTGCTTACTATAACATACTGTACTGTACTGTTGGTGCTTCTGAGACACCATGCTTACTACCTTAGTAAGCATATGTCTGTATAAGGTTACTGTACGGCCACTGTGTGTTTATAAGTGGGAGAGAGAGACTGTTATTGTGTATCCTCCTCCTGTCTTCCCTCACTGCCTGTCTCTCCCTCTTTAATGGGGACAGTATGAGAAGAGAGCTTGTGCTCCGTCTGGACCTTTCTAATTGCCCCTGCCACACAGGCCTGATACAGCAAGACCCTGTGTTCCCAGCAGGTCAAGCATGTGTGTGTGTGTGTGTGTGTGTGTGTGTGTGTGTGTGTGTGAACGAGAGAGAGATAGAGAGAGAGAGAGGTAGCTAGAGAGACTTGGGCAGACAGACTCATCACTCAGGTGGTGATCCCTTGAGTCCACCACACATATTCAGGCCCCACATAGAGAACACCATTCATTATAAATTTCAGAGCAGAGGAGGAGTGGTTAGGAGAGACATGAGAGGGGGAGGAGAAGGCGATGGAAGAGAGTACAGGACAGAAAGATGAGCAGAGGTGAGCATGTAGCACAGGTAAAAGTTAGTTATCTGTCACATTATAGCCCAATGAATTCTACTTAAGCTTTTGAATGCCCTTATTTGCCACTCTGGTGAGCAAAACCTTCTTGGGATGCACACACGTAGACACAGGGATCCATGCAGCTCTATATTATCTTAACATATAATCTTCTCGCAGCCCTAAGGCTCTCTGCTACTGCCAGGCCAGGTTATGAAATCCACCCAGGGCCAGGTTACAAAAATCCTCTCTGTGGCATCTGCCAGGGAAGGCGGCTCTGTGTTGACAGATGGGCACAGCATTCCTGGGCCTGGACCTTGCCAGCACACTGCCAGGAGCTGGACTGAAGGAGCCATGGAGAGGCTGGCTGGCATTTCTTTACACCTATGTGCTTAATTTCTGTGGCAACCTCGAGGCACGTACGACAGGAGTTACATTCCCTGAATGCTGCACGTTCAAACTGGCACGTAGAGCCAGTGATGACTGTTACTGGGAAATAAATAGATGGGTTCGCATTCAGGCATGTGTCCATTAAACAGACACTAAATTGATTTGTCCACTCTCTCGTGTCATGTTGTTCTGAATTTGTGTAATAAGGCTTGACTTTCAGCCACAGAAGTGTCTTCATTCTTGTTTTGATTTCCACGCAGCACTGAACTTACACTGATTGGCAAGTTTCTTTCCCCCCCCTTTCCTTTATCAAGAGGTTTACCTCCACAGCCGACTTAGACCCATGCTGGCCCAGTTATGTGATCTATGTCTAGTCAGGGAAGAAAGTTTGACCCCTTCCCCCATGCCTGCCTCGTGCTTCCACAGGGATAGTGTTTTACATGCTCAAGGTGAGTGTAATACCAGCGCAGCTCTGTTAGCCCAGCGTTTTACTCACTCAGGGTACCTACGTCTTTGCATAACTGGCCACCTGCTTCAGGACAATCCAGGTCACACCAATAAAACCCGCTTAGCAATCGCCCATGCTGCAAATGACTCTGAGTTGCAACTCAGATGTTTATGAAGTCGATATGCAGTTTTTCATTTTAATATTCCAGACATGGGAAAACAATGTACAGTGCCTTGGATTGTAGAGCAGCAGAGCGTTTGGAATGCAAATATAGCTCTTGGCGTGGCTGAACTTATTAAGCTGACATTCTGCAAAACCATGCCACATTCTCTGCAATCACCACTCTTTAACATCTAACACTGCATGAACACAATGTACCAAGACACAGTGTACAGAAAGTGCCCTGCCAAGTCCTGCAACAGTGAAAGATAACAGTGTTTACTCCTGTTTTCCTAAAACAGTCCCAGTATGGACCGATGTATGCATGGGGGTCAGAAAGAGAGACTATTGGGGAGAACGGGAACATTGGCAAGTTCCCTACTGACAGCCCGGAACAAAAAAGGCTAGCAAACGTGAGCGAGTTGCTGACCTCAAAAATCACTGTTAAAACACAGTGTCCCCATTTGGTAATTATCCTCCTCCAGAGATGAGGTCAGGCTGAAAATCAGCTAAAAACAAAGTGGGATGATAATGGCAGCGGTGATGAAGGAAGCGAGCGAATGAAAAGAAGAGGACATACAGGGTGAAAATGAGAGAGAGAGAGAGGAGAGAGTGAGGTGGAACTCTCTGCTTGGTGTGAGTGAGCATGGGAAATGCGTGGGACTTATGGTCCATCATTGGCACCAATGATGGGGATCTGTTTGGTCACTGATGCACATATATGTATGGAAACAAGTCATCAAATGACATTATATTGGCTTACCCTCATCCAGACTTCAGATTTAGTCTTTTTTTATTAGAATTATCCACCTCAAATGGGAATTGCTTTTTGTCCCCGTAAGAGGAGTAAGGACCCTGTTGTGGAAATAAGTTTATGTCCCCGCAACATTAGTAATACAAGGACACGCAAAGATAAACACAATTGAGTTAACAGCAAGGCAATCATTTTTCATCTAAGCTACTCGCCTGCAATAGTTTTCTTTTGGAGCCTTACATTTCTTTAATCATTTAAACTCATCACTCATACACAGTACACAAATGTCCTTTTCACTCAGGTGGGTGGGAGGCAAAACCAGTGCTGCCTAAATTTTACCACCAGGGGGCAAAATCTGGTCAGAAACCTTAATGTAGTGTCTCTGGAGCGCACGTGAGCAAACGGCACAGGAATACACATATTCTCAAACATAGGTGCATAGATGGCTTTAAAATGTCAGCAGCCCTTTTACATATACCAATGTTAAAACGTATACAGTCAATCTAGATTTCTAGCAAGCTCGCTGAGCAGTGTTATCACATGAAATAGTCCAGCACTGGCTTAATAAACTGACCCAGCAATTAAATCCACTAACATCTGCACAACTGTCATGTTTGAGCTGCTAGGGCTCCAGTCTATTAGCTCAGCTCATGGCAGATTATGGCCTGTGGTATGCTTACGTTTAGGCCAAATTTCGGCAGGATTCAGCATGATGCAGTCTTTTCTCATGTCTAGGTTATTTTTATGGCTGAGGTGGTGGTGAAACCACTGGGAGGTCTGATTACCCTTCAAAATAAGCCAACACAGTCAAAGCTGTCTGCAGTGGTTGATACAGAGTGCTGCACTGAGAACCCAGTTTTGATGAAGCAAGGCTGCACAGGGCTGCTGTGTGCAATGGCAGTATGTTGTTAAACAGCATTTTACTGTATGCTGCACGTCTGGCCTACGCAGCTTTCCTCATGTTATGTTTTTAGTTTTCCTATATGTCTTTGCAGAGACATTAGCCATAGGTGGTTTAGGTCAGCTGTTGTCAAACCCATGCTGAGGGCTGAGGGAAACAGAGCCTCTCAGGGCCATGACGTGTGCTGTGTTACTGCATGCGTGTGCACTTTTATACGGCTTTAATTACAGGCTGTGAACACAGACAGACTTGTTTATTCTGCTGCATAGTATACACTGAGGCCTGGTTGGCACCACAAACACACGTGCCACACACACACAGACACACGCACTCACACACACTGCTTTGTAGTAGTAAAAAGTATCTATTCTGAACAGGTTGTACCTGCCAGTTGAGTGACTCACTTGTGTTTTATGTCCAATAATTCAGTCATTTGTGGATATCTGAGTGCAGGACACCATCGCAAACAAGCATTAAAGTGTTCCTCTTTTCATCATTGTAGGACGAATTGCTCACATCTTTTTCTACTTTTCAGGCTTTAAGCAAATTAAAGTTAGAGTATAATAATTATAGCGAGCGATCGCCACCATGGAGTTGTATTCTAATTCCCTTAGCTTAAACTAACAGGCTATTTAAAGAGCATCAGTCTAACATAGGCTGCTTTATTTTGAGTAGACGGAGAAAGTATAAATAGACTTTGAGTGCAACAAGCGAATGCTTCATATGAAATGGCTGGCGTTACATCATTGCCTGTGAGAGTGAAGTTCTGGAGAGGCACTGGGCTCTTTGGGCCAGCCATTATGGTTTGTACTAATGTTCTGGTTTCACAATCCAAACATTCTAAGAGCTGTTATTTGCTCTCTTTTTCCCTTTTACTCAGTAATTCTACTGCTTTTTTTCAGTCAAGCAAAGCTGTCAACAGAAGAGTATAGGAGGCTTTAAAGTGGGAGACAGAAAAGCGATGGATGAAGATGAGTAGATAGACAAGATGAAAAAGAAGGAGAAACGAACGGAAAGCAAAGCGACACAGTGGCCTTGGCTTTCAAGTTTATTAACCTGGATTAAAAGTTATAGCACGTCCGTGTCTTTCCATTTAAGCACGAGGGGTCCATTGCCCACAAATCTTGATAATTAAAGCATAAAACATCAATAGTAAGGTGTATCTCTGTGCAGACAGTATGAGGTCTGAGGAGGCTGCTAGTAAGGCAGCAACTGCCATGTGGTTGTACTGCAACTCATCATTACTGTTGGCTTCAGCTGACGCTACTGAAATGACTTGTATAAGTGAATCAGTGCCGCTGTGAGACCTTCCAACTGGTAGCTAAATCACAGGACAAACCATATCCCCCATAAAGCATCTCTCCTGCATTTATCCTCTGTCATCTGTAACAGACCCTGCTCTTTTTCAAGTGAAGTATGGCTGAGTCAGCATTTTCAGACACCAGACTTGTGTCTCTGCGTTGGCTCATAGCTATGTTATTCCCTACAATGTCTGGTATTTGAAAGAAGTTTAATTTTGAAGTGCATGGATAATGAGATGAAAATATAATTTGTGGCGGGGACAATTATGATGGGTGCCTGTGTGCGCTATATATGAAGTAGGACTGTGTCATACCCAGCTGCGTTTATACACTTTCTGTTTTTTCCTGTATAGTTAGAGAAAAGAAAAGTTCATTAGATAATTTCAAATCGTCATTTAGGCTATTATTACACAATCCAATACACCAATTGAAATACGGACGTTCTTATGAAAGGTCAAAAGTAACATGTCAGCCATGTGTGAGACAGTCACACACACATCATTTTTGTGCCTAAATACATGAAAAAAAGACCTTTTTTAATGATTATCCTAAATGCTAACAATGCAGCAAGATAAAACTTGGAGCATAGCAAATGCAAACAGAATCACGCTAACCTTAAATTTACTTTGGTTATTTAAATAAAGCTCATGATCCTTATTTCTAGATCATTTTCAAAAATAAATCTATATATTAAACAAAGAAAAAATCAGAAGATTCAGATTTTATTACATCATTATGGTCATAGTTCAGCTGTGGATTTAACACAGCCTGTTAATGGCTCAAAACAAATGGATAACACACAGTTAGTTAAAATTTACACAATTATACAGTATTAATTGTCAGTTATCTATCCATCGATCTTCTTCTGTCCATTCAATTCATAATCGTAGAGCCTATCTCAGCACTCATATGGCAAAAGGCAGGGTGCACCCTGCAGAGGTTGCCAATCTATCATAAGGCTAACATTTACACCTCCAGCCAATTTAGAATCACCAATTAGCCTTACATGCATGTCTGTGGGAAGAAACTGGAGTACCTGGAAAGAACCCTAAACATGGGTACACATCCACACAGAAAGGCCTCAGGTGGCCAAAGATTTGAACTCAGGACACTACCTGTGAGGTTATTCTAACTACTGCTCCAAGATGCCCTCCCTGTGTTATAGTACCGTGCAAGTCTGTGCAAAAGTAGTGTGTCACCCATATTTCTTGATATTTTGCTAGAAAAGATGGGAAATAGATGGAGTGATATGTATTCTTAGACAGGCTTCCTTGTAATTTCTATAAGAAAATTTCAGGAATAGTTCTCCAGAGATATTCCAAAGCTCTGGATGCTGGTTGAACACAGTGTTCCGCTATACATGTATACATGTATACATGTTTATACATTTACAAAGAGGAGGCCACATGTACGAAGCACACTGTGCAACCAAAGTGACACAATAAAGGAAAATGCGCAAATATTTCTCAACTTTAAAAGATCTCTGAAATGTGATAATTAAACGTTCCCAACAGGGTCAGTTTAAATCATTCTTATTCGTATAATTTTTGCTGAAATGGGAATGTGTTTGGGATCATTGTAATGCTGAAAAATAAACGAAAATATTGCTAATCAGATTCTTTCCAGATGGTATTGCACAATGGATCAAAATCTGACTTTTCTGCATACATAATTCCATCAATTCTGACAAGATCACCACAAGATGAAATGCAGCACCAAACCAGGAAAGAGTCTCCATCATGTTTACAGATGGTTTTAGATACTTCTTGTACTTCTCTCCTGACCTCCTCAGAACGTGACGATTATGATGATGATGAGTTGGGCTAAAAGTTTCATATTTGGATTCATCACTCCATCAGATCTGTTGCCGGTGATTTTCAGTCCAGCTCTTGTGTAATTTGGCATACATCAGCATTTTCTTACTGTTTCCCTTTCTTAAGAATAACTTCTTGAAAGCCACTCTTCTACTGAGACCATTTCTGACGAGGCTTCAGTGAACAGTAGATGGATCAGCTGAATGGCCAGATGCATCTCTCAGGTCATGTGTCAGGTCTTTGCAGGAATTTTTTCCTATTTCTTAAGGAAATGACATGATACTGTTCATGTGCTGTAGATAGTTTTTAAGCCTGCCAATTTTTTTTTGTCCTTCAGTTGTCCAGTTTCTTCAAATTTTCAAGGACAGACTGCATACCATTCTCAGCCATGTTTCCTAATAGCTCACTGGAATCAACTTATTGGTGCAAAAATACTCAGTCAAACTGTGTCATCTTTTCATGATCTGGTAAAGAAATGGGAACAAAATTGTGTGTTTTGGAGACAGTACTCAAAGTACTTAAAGACACAATTAGATCTTTGCTAAGTTGTCTGCAATGTGTAAAGACAACACCAGTTCATCCCTTGAGTTGAGTGGATTTTTTTTTGTACATGAGTGATTTATTCGTCAGTGTTAAGTGGTTTAACAGACGCACAGAAACCAAAAAAAACATTTGTCTGAAAATAGTCAGGTACAAGGAGTGGACTGAAAATGACTGAAAAAGCAGCAGGTGTGCAAAGAAAAACTTCGAAAGAGCTTCAGAAAGCCTGGAGAACTACTGCTCAGATCACCAATAACTATCAGACAGTAAAACTCCTTGGAAGCATAATATAAAGAAATGAAGGGTGGCTCAAGGCTTTTGCACAGTTCTGGGCTTTATCATTTTATTGTGGTGAAGGAATGTGACAAAAGGACTGGACAGGCAAACATTTGAGACAGTGGGGGCCTTTAGATAACTGATTCAGAAAGGGATAAACTATGATTGAGAAGTTGTTACATACAGCATGTGCACAACTGTGTTTGTATTTGAACACACAAATCAGAGGATGCACAGTAGGAAAAGTGTAAGATTTCATTTTAAAACAAATTCTGCAATTAATAAAGCAATGCACCGTTGCACCTTTATAGAAAACATAACAAATTCAAGAACATTAAGAAAAAATATCAGGAAAATGTCAGTGTAACCCCATTTTCAAAAGTCTTAGGGAGCACAGTGTACAAAGCAGGAGAAACACTATCTCAAGGTGCACAAGTGGATTAGTGAACTCACCACACACTGTGACAGCTGGAGTTGCCAAATTTGAGGGCAGGATCTCCTCAGCAGATTTCCATTTGTTTTGCCATTTTCAGTGAGCTCATACTTTAAAGCTAGCCGCACAAACTGATGAATGACTTCTTCGTAGTTCCAAATAGACATAAGGGACATGAGCAAACCTGACTTGCTTTGGCTCAAACGCTACAAAATCATTAGTCTAGATGTGATTTCAATCAGCCACCTATCCCCAGTGGGATCAGTTTCCTCAGTAATGCTAGTTTTGTCAGAGGCATTATGCTACAGTTAGCTAAATTAACACAAGCTAGGCAGTTACTGTAATGACTTTTTGCCAGTGTAGATGTCTATATTACTAATTTGTACTTATGGTTGTTAGAATATGTCAGTAGAATTCACAAACTGGACAAGCCTAGTCCCTGCATGGACCATACAAGTCCATACAAGAATAGAGAAAAATTTTAACATGTGGTTATTTGCTTTCTGTCTGACTTTTATTTTGATAATGTGCTTTTTGCTAAACTTTCGCTGGCAGATGCAGTTATCTCTGAAAAGAGCCTGGACATTAATTTCCCTATATTTTAAATTAAGTTAGCTTGTTCCAACTTATTTCTACATGCTACATGTACAAGAATGAGGGCTAGTCAGTTAACAATTTGTTAAATAATGAAAATGGCTTAATGATTTATGATTTATTCAACTACTTTTTAACTAAATAACGCCTGATAATTCATACTTACTGGGATATGGCAATACGTTTGCTGTTAAACAACACAACAGAAGAAGTATGTGTTACTACAGGGAAGTTACAACCCCTGTCCCACTGTGATATTACATGTTGCTATACAAAAAGGGGATAAATGCAATGTCAAAGACTACAACATCAGTCAAAGAATGGCAGAAGTCCTTAAAAGCCCTTTAAAAAATAAACAAAAGCATGCTCTGCCAGGTAAAAAAAATATCACAGGCCATTTGAAAGCACGTGCACTATTGCTTGAAGACCTTTCTGTTTGAGATTCCCCACTTTCATAGCCACACAGATTAACTAGTCCTGTGTTTAGAATGAAATAGGGCCAAAAAAAAAGCAAAAACTCTGGACTGTTAAGTCAAGGCCGCCATCAATCAAGTCACCAACTCAACTGGACACTGTGATTGTACATGCAGTCCTCGCAGATGGAAATGTAATATTTTGACTAATAATGTGTGAGTTGAAGGAAAATCAAATCACCTCTGGGTGATTGAAAAAGTTATTGGAACATAATTTGTTTAAGCATGATACAAATGGCAGGTCCAAAAGAAAAAATGTTGGTTCATTACAAGAACTAATGTTGGAAAAATGAACCCGCTGTGTTTTTTTTTCAAGCTGGCATGCAGTTAAGGCTAACAATTGGTCTTTCACCAGTTGTTGGGCTGCTAAAGACACTTTTGTCAATGGCTTGCCATTATTTCATTGACATAAGTCATGTTTTCTTAATCTCTAATTACTCTGCAATTGCAAACCAGCTGTAAAATCACAAGTGTGGCCCTTTTCTAAATGCTGTTGGCATGAGCTGCCAAAAATGTCCCAGCACTTTCTTTTTTTATTCTCTATATAACTAAAGTGAAACTGCTGGAGGTCATTGAGAGCATTCTCACTGCATATCCACTGTAAATACAGATCCATGCATCAACCTCATATAAGGCCACTGATGGAATCTACACTAATCAAATAAACAGCTTTATAGTAATGAATCTATAAACGGCTTCAATAGGAAATAGTAAAGCTTTGGCTAAGCGCTTGATTGTAGATGGCTAGGTTTTCCAGGTGCTTGATTGCAGTTCCAGTGAAAACAACTTTTTTGGATAATTGTCCTGCCATCTCTCTACCTCCCAAGTGATCCATTTTGTGAGAGACAGAGAGGATAGAGAAGACAGAATCCTGGAAAAAAAAATTAGGCATCGGACCGTTTTCCTCCAAGCATTTCTCATTCAAGTTAGACAAAAACTGCAAGACTAAGTCACATAGAAAGATACAGATACTATAGTCTAGCACTTCCAACACAAGGCGCATACTGGAAGACGTTTTGAGGGAGTGCCTGGCACGGTTGGCACAGTGCCGTGGCCTGTGCTGCCTGGTGCATGCCACTCATTTCTGCGTGAAGCTGAAGCTGTCGCCACATGGACAGCTGGCTGAGGCCTGTGCAGCCCCACAAACAGCCACATCCTTTTTACAACATCAGTTTGAATGCATAATGCCCATAGATCTGCATCAGTTTACCCTCTCTAAATCACTACCATAGACATTTGTCTCGAGACTGTGAAACTGACTTTAGACTAGTGCCTGGAAACAAAATGACACCCTCCGGCGTTCCACAGCAGTGCAGCAGGACTCTGTCCTGAGTTAGATGAGCCTGCTTTCAATCAGCACACATCAGGCTGTATATCAGGTCTAATTAGTGTATGTGGGGCCTGCAGCACAGAGCTTGTTGTGAGACATGAGCTTTCCGTGCACTGCAAGCTCTCCCCCGCACGGCACAACCAGACCTCGTGCCTATACAGCATGTATTGCGTGGGATGTGACGCACAAGTTTTATGGGCTCTCTATTTCTCATCTTAACAGCACATGTGTCACAGTCTGAATAAGATTCCACAACAACTGGATCAAAAACATGAAACACGGACAGCCGTATCCGTGCCGCCCTCGCACACACATCACGGTGCTCATCAGTGCTAAACGTCTTCCAAAGCTTACAAGAGTGGGTGGATTTAAACTTTTAAAAGACAACAGAGGGCTGCAAGGAAGGGGATTTGTGGGGAAAAGTTCATATGATATGTCACTGTACAATGCACACATTGTAAAATAAACTTTAAGACTGCAGGGGGAAAAAAGCTGCGAAGCTCTGAGTAACATAGGTGTGGGTTTCTTTAAATGAGAATGGAACAGTACCTAAGAACTTAACGCTTTTATCTGTTAGGATAGATTATTTATGTTTATTTTCAGGAAAACACATCCTTAAAGCTCCACTTGTTGGTATTTTTGCAGTTAGTTTTAATAATTCCTAATCAGATTTTTGTGCTGACAAATGCACAGAAAACCTCTGCAACTCAGCTGTTCTCAGTAATTCAGAGCTGTTTTGTGTCCCTCGGTGCATTGTTTTGGTTTTATGATCCAAATTGTTACTGCTTTGCCTCAATCTTACCGCTGTTATGATGACAGTGAGAACTGTTTGTCAGAAGTTGGCAGAGACTGAATGTTAGACTTAGATTCGGGTGGATACAAACATGACTCCAGATGACGCATGCTGGATGTGTACATAAGACACCCTCTAACATTTTCATCACAAAATCATAAAGGAGAGAGTTATGCTAATTTGCTCCTCTGTCATTTTATTCTTGGACCCTGCTGGTTTAGCTTTGCATGATTTGGTATTCAAAATAACTTTTATTTATCTTAAACAGACCCAGGCTGCAGCTCCTCAGTTCATATACTGCTAAAAAAAAATACATAGAAAAACTTGTTAGTCAGAGCATAGAATCAGTCAGTTAAACTTCTGGGATATTGATCTGGTCAGTTGTTGAGGGGTTGGAGGTGGAGGCCTCTGACATTTTTCCCTCCTCTAGTTTTGCATTTGGTTAGGGTCAGTGTCACTACTGGTAGCATGAGGTGATGCCTGGACCCTAAAGAGCTTGCACAGGTAGTCCAGGATGGCACGTCAATACCTGCCATTGACAGAAAGTTTGCTGTGTCTCCCAGCACAGTTTCAAGAGCATGAAGGAGATTCCAGGAGACAGGCAGTTACTGTAGGAGAGCTGGACAAGGCTGTAAAAGGTCCTTAACCCAGCAGAAAGACAGGTATCTGCTCCTTTGTGCAAGGAGGGACAGGATGAGCACTACCAGGGCTACAAAACGACCTCCAGGAGGCCACTGGTGTGAATATCTTGGAGCAAACAGTCAGAAACAGAGTCTAACATCCTCTAGTGGGCCCTGTGAACTGGCCACCATTGGCACCCTGTGCTTTTCACAGGTGAGAACAGGTTCACATCTGTACATGTGACAGATGTGAAAGGGTCTGGAGAATCTGTGAATGTTACCTGCAGATACATCGTTCAGCATGACAGGTTAGGTGGCGGGGCGGTGATGATCTGAGGAGGCATATCCATGGAGGCACACACAGAGCTTTACAGGTTGGGCTGTTGCGATTTCATCCCAGTACCTCTTAGACACTGCAATGAAATCCTTGGACCCATTGCCTGACCTTACACTGATTCAGTAGGTCCTGGGTCAGCCTCATGTGGTAAGACTCTGCAGGCAGTTTGGCGAGAGCATCTCACAGTTCCTGGAGGATGAAGGAATTGATATGGCTGACTGGCCCCCATGCTCACCTAAATCCAATAGAACACCTCTGGGACATAATGTTTTGGTCCACCTATGGTGCTGGGTTTTTACCTCAGACTGTTCCGTAGCTCAGTGACGTCCTGACCCAGATCTGGGAGGAGATCCTCCAGGACACCACGCTTCATTTCATTAGAAGCATGCCCTGATATTTTCAGGCATGCATACAAGGACATGGAGGCAATAAAAACAGCTGAGGACCAATTTGAATTGCTGCAGTGAAATTTCATCAAAATGGACTAGCCTGCTACATCATTTTTTTTTTTTACTTTGATTTCAATAATTTGTAAGTGGATAATGTTCAATTTCCATTAAGCAATGTGTCACCCTTTCATTTCATTATAGAGATCCAGCATGATTTCTATTAAATTAAGATCTGATGTGTTTCCAAAGTGTTTCTTTAATTTTTCTGAGCAGTGTACACTATCTGCATCGAGTTTTTTAAGCTTCTCTCCCTTTAAGTCAACTTTCTTCTGATTGGCTGCCCCTCACAAATAGAAGGTTTCAGAGCTCTGTGCCTCTGATGATTATATTAAGGCCCTTTCACACAGGAAGTGGCATGCACCGCGTTCACCGCTAGTTTGAGCGAATGGCCCAGAATTTGTGTTGAGCAGACCGCTGCACGGTGCCTCTACTACGTCTTTTTTGTGGCCACTAATGGTCTCCATGTGTTGTATATATGCCCACTGTACGTCACACCGCACCAAGTGTGCACAAGTGTTCCCTGGCCGACACAGTCGCGCTGTGCTGTACTTTTCAGAATTCAGGCTTTTGTTTTAATCAAAGATTTCTGACTTTAATTTCAGAATTTTTACTTTGTTTTTGTCTTTCACAGTTGTAATAAGCCTTCTCATTCAAAAGTAGAAAAGCTTTTTTAAAACGTGTAAAAATAGCTTCTTCTTTTTTTTAAAACTTATGTAGTAAGGAATTACTTATGAAGTGACCTCATTATCAGAAACCTTTTTAAAGGACTTCACATTGTCTCAATGTGAGCTCAACAGTTGTTTTTATTTGCACACAGTGATCTTGTACTTAACAGCATGTGATAAACTTTAATTAGCATGAAACTCTGGGTTTTTAAATGTTTAACACGATGGTATTACCAAAGCCAGGATGAGGAATCAGGACAGTACAATGGAAAGGTGTGTGCAGGCTGGAGACATGTGTTTTGAACCAATCCACTGTCCCCCACAGCGTCTGTGTACTTCCCTGGCTAGACGCTGGCTGAGTTGTGTGACTTTATTGGGAAAATTAGGGTAAGTGGTGTGGTGGGGAGCATGTGGGTGGGGGTGAGTTACTGACAGCGGAATTTACTTACTGGCCTTCGGGAGACGTTCCTCAGTTACGCTGTGGCTGTTGAAAAACTAATCCTCGCTGTAAATCATGACATTATACATCCACACACCTAAAATTATCCAGCGAAGGTCAGGCAGAAAATTGTGACCAGGGTTTGGCTGCATTCTGACAAAGTGGTAGCAATCCAAAAGCAGACAAACATCCAGATAAACATAGTTCTATCACTCTGGCGACTTCACAAGGCTCTCCGACAATGTCCAAACATTGCAATTTCAATTTGCACGCCCTGAATCATTACACAAAATGCAGGTATTTTAGGTAGGCCGAAATTGTTTTATTATTTTTAACACAGTAATTGCAAGGCAAATGGTCTTAATTGTAACCCCAGCCTCTGAAATAAACAAGGCTGAAAAATGAAAGTGGTGATTATGGTTTCCCAGGGCCTGATGTGGGATTTGTGAAGCCACTGCCAACTGCATTTTCATGTCACTGTTTCGAGTTCCTGCTGAATATAGACACACTGAATCACTCATCAGAGCACATGCCTTAATGGAGGACAATTCGAAGGCTCCATCCAACACAGGGGAGATGCTGAATCTATCCACCCCCCCAACATTCCTCCCTCGGTGGAATGTTCCATATGTTGTACCCTCCACAATTACTCCAATCCCTGTGATTAATGGTGGAAAAACTGGACTTGACAAATAATATCTATCAGTGCTCCGTTTTTTCCCACAAAACAGTTAAATATTTACAGCCTGACCAGCAGACATGTACAAATTCCATTATAACATACAGGAAGGATTTCAGTGCTTGAGTTTGATTAATGCTCAGTGAGAGACAAAGTCTGTGGACATGGATCTCTGCTCCTCATGATATACATTTAGCTACCTTTAAACAGAAGCTTACATTTTCCTTGAAGGCTTACATCGGAAAATATGACCATGAAGTTAGGATGCATTATGCAAGCACTGGTGTGTTGATGGGTTTTAAAGTGAGATGCTAATCTGTCATTGAAGACTGTTTTGTGGCAGCTTGCAGTGTGCAGCAGAGGTGAGGGTGTGACCTTTTCCTGCGTAGACTTGATTCTTCAGCTTGGCATTCTCCTATTGGATGGCCCTGCCCTGTTTATGGCCATTTTGTTGCTGTGCCAATGTTATCTTTGGCCTGATGTAGGAAAAACTCAAGTGATGGCAGCAGGCAAAGCTTCACCCACACATACACACAATAACCAGAGAGCCTGTCACAAACAGGTGCAATGGTTTAAGACCCAAATTAGGTTTTAATTTTGCTTCTGGCTGACTTATGTTTTTTATGGATCATTTGCAGGCTGATGTGGTGACCACATTGAAATCCAGGCTAGTAAAAGCACGCAGACACATGCACACACACAATAATGACGTACCTACATGGCTTTAGTGAGAGATAAAAACAGTACATTAAATAAATAGTTGACGGTTTTGTTAAATATGCTTATTCAAATTCACCACAATGGCTAGTTATGCGACCACTTAAAGACACCTGGGAAATTTCATAAACTGCACTTCATAAAATGACCACTTGAGGCTCACTCCAAAGAAAGAAAATCAGGCAGGATAAATGTCTTGGCCCCTGTATGGACTTCTTCATTCTCAGCTTTTTGAAGGACATTCAACGCTCTTCTTTGGATGATTGCTGTCGTTTGCTCCTTGTCTGTCAAGATGATCATAATTCAGTCAAATTAGGCAAGATCCCTGATACCACTGGCTCAAATGCAGCTCTGAACATTACAGAGCCTCTACTGTGTTTTATAGATGGGTGGAGACACTCGTTGTTGTACCTATAGTACATATTGATGATGATTTGAACCAAAAATGTCAAATTTCATCTCTCCAGAAGACATGTTGCCACTAATTATCAGTACAGTTCTTGTGTTATTAGGCATAGCTCAGAATTTTTTGTCCCTAATTCTCATAATGGCTTCTTGACAGCCACCCTTCAACTGAAACCATTTCTGATGAGGCTTGAACTGTTTACAGTAAATGCATCAACTGACGGATCAGTTGAATCTCTCAGGTCCTGTATCATGTCTTTGTTGTCCATTATGTGGACGCAACACTGAATCATCACTTGAGCTAGGTGCCTTTTTTTAGCGCTTGAATGACTGACTGGCTGGTGTCAAGTGGCTTTACAAACCAAAAAAAACCATTCCTCTAAAAATGGTCAGGTACAAGAACTTGATTGAAAATGAGTACAAAAGCAGTACAAAAAAACCCAACTTTTGAAAGTTTGTCGAAAGAGGCTGGAGAACTATTACTCAAGACCACTTTAACAAAAAAGTCTCTGACTTACTGGAAAGTTTTTGTTTTTAAGTTTTTGCTTATAAGGAGCAAAGCTTCCTTGCCATTTCATACGTCATTGCCATAAAAGGGGGCAGTTGCTAAGAGCTGTCTGCTAGGCTTCCGAACTCTACCCTCTCAGCCATATTTGTGGCATTTGTTTGGAACATTTGTAATGTATTTACTAACAGTCTATCCAAGATGTCTGAGCTTCAGTTTTGCTAAATGTAGTTGCTTCTTTTGGTCTGATAATTAGCACTAACTAGGAGCTATCTGTGTATGTGTGATGCACTCATGCGGTTTGCTAACCAAGCAGTGAAAGTAAAGAGTGAGGGAAAGAAAAGCAAAACAGGGAGGGAAAATAAACTGAAATCAAATGCAAAACACAAAACTACTACACAAGACATGAACATCAGCGTCATGGCCATCAAACGTGTAACTTACTCCACAACCAACCTTGTAATTTGGACTTTATTGCTCTCTAAAAGAGTACAATTATCTCTTGGAGTCTAATGTTGTGTCAAGGCCAACACCTTGTGTGCATCTCTGCCAGGTCAAACACATACTTGATAGTTTGGTACATAGTGTAAAAGCTGGTATTGAATAGATCTTGGCTCAGATCCTGTTTTGATGCTAGCATAAATAAAAGCCAAACCTAAATGGAAAAGTAATTGTCATGCATCTTTAGAATCCTTAATTTGTTATTCATATTGTTTCAGCCATAAGTTCTAACTTAAAACTCATTACAGAAGTTACACATGACCACTGAGCTTGATATTCAAAAATGAATTTCATAAGTATGCATATCAGCTGCACCCACCTTCCAAATTCCACATTCCTTCAGTATTTTTCTCCCTCTGTAATTAGCAGCGAGTCTGATAATGAGAGTTGATATCAGTGGGCAAATCCCTGAATAGCCAGTGGCAGCTTATCTGTCACAACAGGAGCTACCTTGACTAACCCTCTCTCAGCTTGTCTCACTTGTGTACAGATTTTCACACACGTTTCCCTGCAGCTGCAAAAACACTCACTCCTCCATGGTTGCGCACACATTATTAAGCTAATTTGGAACTTTAAAGAGAGTGTCTTGCTCCCTTTAAGCTGTCCACATCCCGTGGTGATATTTTAATGAGGGAACTCTGATCTACATAAGCCAATAAGCAGGAGGGCATTAGACGTTACCTCAGTTCATCCCTCATGCTTCCACTAATTTCTCAGCTCACGCATCTTTTTCTCTCTTTCCCTCTGTATTTTTCATGGCTACAGAAATATGTCATTTACTTTGTTTTGCTTTTTGTGCCATTTAGTTTTCTGCTCTGTTTTCTGATCCTCAACCTGTATTCGTTTCCCCCCCCCCCTATCTATTAGAGTTTCATCAGTGCAGAAGAATGACAGCTTTTTGGCTCATTCATGCAAGTCAGCGAGCAAAAGTACCCCTTGCCGGTACTTCTGCCTGGACCATATAAAATTAGCCTAATGACAGTTCTGGAGTCGACTCAAACATCAACATCAGTCTCCCAGCTAATGTTTTGTGACAAGCCAAAGAGTAGCATAATTTTCACCACCAGCCATACAACACCCTCTCAGTGTGAGAATCTTTAAAGCATCAATTCACTGTCATGGTGGAATGTGTGTGAATATGCACATACCTTCACGTGTGTGCGCGCAGAGGTGCAAACTTGGCACCGTGTCATTCCAACAAAAGTGTTCTGACAGTAGACATGGATATCCAGTATGACCTCGGGTTTTCTGACTGACCATTGTCACTTGAGGCTTTTAAAAATAGTTTTGGACTCCAGAATGGTGTACGTTTATCCTGAGCTTGAGTACAGAAATCTTTTCACTGTTTGAAACACTGATGAGCCAAAACATTGTGACCAATTCCACCTAATATGCTGTTTTCCTTGTCAGTGCCAGCAAAACAACTCAGACCTGACAAGGCATGGACCCTAAAGGTGCCCTGAAGTATCTGGTGTTATGATGTTAGCAGCAGATTTTTTTATGTCTCGTTAGCTGCAAATTAGAGTTGCAGCACATCAGACTAACCCCAGTCCTTTGCTGACGTTTGTTAATTAGATATCCTGCTACTGAAACCACTTGTTTTATTTAGCTCTAATTAGATCTTCTAATTTCACAAAGTGTATCAGTTTACTGTTTTGGAACAAATAACTATGTAATCAACCACTAGGAGGCTAAAGAGGCTTATAGCTGCAATGGATTTGCAAAAATCCATGCTAGGGTCTAGAGCCGTTTGCTGCCATTTATTAAAACACTGTCAAGCAATAGTTTCACTGGATAAACTAAAGAAAAAAGTGACGGTCAGCAGAACATTTTGGAGCCCTACTCACCTTCTTTGCCTCCAACACACCGAATAAGTGAACAGGTAAGAAATGTAAAACCACAACCCTCATGTCATTTACAGAAGGGACAGAAAGGCCTCAGTCACACAGATATGAAGACCAGGTGCCTGCCGCCTGGAAACCCCTGTGGTTGCTAAGAAATAACAGGGTAATTCCCAACTGGTTGGTGAGTGGTTGCTGGCAGTTGCAAACAGGGCACAGCACCAAAAACCTCCTTGTGATTGCTTTGGTCAATCACAGATTCCAGTGGTACTTTGCAGGGAAGATGCCAACCAAGGTTATTATCGTTAACGAAAACTAACGAAATAATGAAAACTAGAAGGGAAAAAACATTTTCGTTAACGGAAATAAAAATAAAAACAAAAACAAAAAAAGGAAAACTAACTAAAACTGTAATGAGTGTTCACAAAACTAACTAAAATTAACTGAATTTATAGCAAAAATGTGTTTAGTTTTCATTGATGTGTGCGTGTCATACAAGAGTCAAGGGTGAAAATGAAGTTTAGTTTCCAGATTTTTTTCTTGCTGTGTCTCATTATGCCAGCAGGTGGCAAGTACGTTAGTCGAGTCGTCTGTGTTGCTGCTCCGTCCACGCGCAGAATCATGTCAGGAAAAGTTGGGAGAAAGCGCCAGAGTCCAATTTGGGATTACTTTGAATATGACTGTGTTTTGGATAAAGCAAGCGTCTTGTAGTGGAAAGAGACAAATTATGAGGGACATTTCTAAAGGGAAAAAAATCCCACAAACCTTAAAGTGCACTTGAAAAGCTCGCACAAGAAGGCTAACCTAGCTTACCTTGAGAAGGTAAGGGAGCACGCCCAACCCCCATCCCCAGAAACAGAAGCTAGTCCCAGGCAAGGCAGCATGATGCATCCCGAGACAACAGGACTGGGATATCTACATAACTGTGTGAGTCAATTGCCTTCAAAAAGTTTATCAATTCACTTGAACCAAAATTACGAACACCCGGTGCTGCAAGAGTTAATAGTCTCATTGGGGCCAAGATATACATTTTATAGTTGCCTGGTATCAATGGTTGTTCATCTGCCCTAATTTATTTATTTAAAGAACCCATAGGTGGGAATGTGAGTTGTCTGTCTCTGCGTTTTAGCCCTGCGACAGACAGGCGACCTGTCCAGGGTGCAGGGTATGGTAGCTGGAATAGCAACATACCCAAGGATGAGCAGAAGAGAATGACTGATATGATGAAACTGGGATTTTGTTACACTTAATTATTGCAATATATGTTCTTCTTCTGGGGCAAGGTAATAAAGTTACTGTCATCACTGACAAATATCAGTCTTCCTGTTGACCCATTACTACATCTTCTGCTTGATGACTCTAGGCTTCCAATGACAATGAAAGCGTGTAAATTGTGGCTGGCAGGCATAACTGCGGCCAAAAAGCGAGCGGTTCAGAGGTGGCTACCACCACATGATCTCTCGGTGAAATACTGGTTACATGCCTTCTTAGATATCTTGAACTTAGATCTATCCTCAGCTAGGGTTAATCATGCAAACCCCTCAACAGTCCAAAACTGGCTAAAGGGAATTAGAGAGACCAAAAAGTTATTCAGGAATGTGCAATAGGGAGTTAATACATGTAATTCTCTTTTTGTCTTGAATCACTGACCTATTGTACCTTTCTCCTTGTTCATTATGTTAACCTGTAGTGTCATTGGAATGTTATGGTTATACTGCAAAGGTGATATGTGTTGGTAGGAAGGGCGGGGGTGGGGAGGGGGAAGAAAAGGACTTGTATGGTTTGGGTTTGGGGTTATGTTCTCAGGAAACCCAATAAGTTGTATGTTTGTTGTGGGCTGTATAAGACAGTTTCCCTTTGTTCTAAAAGCAAATAAATATTGCATTATATAAAAAAAATAAGGCAATATTCTCTCAGCCACAGACTTCAGGCTCTTTCTCTATCACTGCAATCGCCATAAATTGCAAGTGAACACTCATAACATGGACATAAATGCATGTGAACTTGCTTATCTACAGGTAATGTTAGACAAGTCGTCTGGTGAAGCTGATTAAAGAAAAAGAATGCTGGAGGAAAGGGAGAGAGAAGGCATGCAACTCAATGGTGAAAATAAGTGCCAGTCAGGAATCTGGTCTTTCTAAAACACTGCCTGTTTTATATTGTTAATGATCAGTTTCAGTCAACGTGTGGGAAATGTTTTTCGTACTCTTGCTTGATGCTTGAATGCAAAGTTGTTTTAAAGCGCTCTCTGACTGGCTTGTACACTGGCCTTCTACATTTCTACATGCTGTGATTGGTGTACTCCTAGATAATTTCAGACCTTGCACCCACCGACATGACAGACCTTGAAACCTTCTTCTTTCTAACATGCATGTGCCTATTAATCCCGATGTTTTGCATTTGTAATGTGGTTCACGTTCCTATGGGCTCAAAATGTGGTCATAAATATTTTGTACTTGTAAATCAGTTTTGCATGTGTAAAAAGAATTTGTGTGTGTGTAAAAAAGTTTTGAATGTGTAAAAAAGATTTGTGTGTGTGTAAAAAAGTTTTGTATGTGTAAAAAAGATTTGTATGTGTAAAAAAGATTTGTGAGTGGACTTAGCCCAAAAAAATCCCTGCAAGTTACAAGTACGAATTTTGACCCTATTTTTCTTCCTTTCATCTGATTGGTCAATGTCATGTCAACCACAAATGTAACAATCCAATCAGAGAACAGATGGGTTTGGCTGTTGGAGGGGAGCTTTTTTTGAACTGCAGGTCTTTGAAGGGAAAAAATGCCCTTTTACATGCCAACCCAGCGTTTTCCTTCATCACCACGAAGGAAAACAGTCTGTGGTTGTCCAAGTTTGGTGATTTTTGTGTAACAGGTCTACGTGTTTAATATAGGGACTTCCACAGCCTTTTCAACAACGCTGCGGACCGCGGGGTGCGGGCGGGCAGTGTTTTGGAAATGACAGTCTTCATTACAAAGCTTTCTTCGTTATGAATTAGCATAGATGTTTTTATTGAACATTTGAAGAACTACCAAAAAAACAGAAACTCTTGTAGAGGACATAAAGTCAGAGATAGAAAAGACAAGGAGCAGGTGCATCTAGTACAGGTAGAGCTGCTGCAAAAACTCACAGAGCCCAGCAGCCAGCCCAACAAATTCTGGATCCTTTGCTTTTAGTTAGCAGTTAGCATTAGCAGCACATCCTGCGACGAAAGGACTTTTATGCTGCGCACTGTGACTCACAGCAATGGTCCCGGGTCAGCCCTGACTTTGTGTTAAACTAATCCTAAAGTAATAATGGTATTTCTAACCACTGATATACCACAACTTTATCCTTTCAACAGCTACTGAAAGTTAGGGGACCTAACTGCTATCGGATATTTATATAGAGATCCTCCAGCTTCAAACTGTGGCTGTATCCCAATTCAGGGTCTGCAGCCTTAAAGGCCGCATTTTAAGGCCGATTACGTCACAGCGACGCGACGAAGGCTGTCCCAATTCAAAGGCTGCTCGAAATGCGGCCCCCAAATGCGTCCTTCATTTCCCTGAATTTTAAGGACGTGGCGGTGTCACTACCCGATCCGTACCGGAAACCTGATCGGTACCCCGCATGCGCGAAAGGTGTCTACTTCCGGTTGAAGCATTTTACGATAGTTACGGGTCAGAGTATCTGTTAAGATGTTAAGAATAATAAGTATCTTTTAAAATGTTTCCGATAATGAAACATTTAAAAGTCGGACCGTACAAATCGGGTCTACCCGATCCGTACCGCGCATGTGCAAAGGTTTTCTTCTTCTTCTGTTTGTTTAATGGCAGTTTACACCCCAGTGTTCGAGGATACTGCCACCTGCTGACCGAGCAAATGAACCCTATTGTAAACTGAATTAGCGTCATTACAAACTTGTGTTAAATTTGATTTAGTGATAGTCGAGTGTGTTTATGCTTGTCTGTGTGGAGAGGATTGATTGGAATAGTGATGATGATGTCCGCTATCACTGTCAATTGCCAGTAAACACTTCATCTGGCTGCTGAATCTTCACGTGACATATTACAAAGTCTGTATTATTAATTCTGTAATTAGGCGCCATTCTTCTTATTTTACGGCGCTGTTGTTCAATCGGGGAACGCTCTCTGTTGAGGAGAAAAGCATAAATTTGTTTGTATATTGTTTGTAGATTATCCATAGTTTAAATGTCCCGGTAGTCGAAAAGGAGGCAGAGCTGTTGAGACATGCTAAGAGCTAACTGGGCGCTAACCATGTCATTCAAATATATTGAATGTCGCAATGTTGGCAAAGAGAGGAAGTGACGTAAGATTTGCGCATGCGGGGTACCGATCGGGTTTCCGGTACGGATTGGGCGGTGTAGACTTCGTGGCCCAACATATCCCAGAATGCAATTTTGCCAGAAAAAAAACGGCGGATGAGGGGCGCCCGAAGAGTAAACTTTAAGTAAGTACTGAATATTATGTCACTTATTTATGTGCAAATGTTTAATAACGAAGAACATTAAAACATTACTGTACAAAAGGCCCCGTAGTTATGGTTTTATTCTGTTCAGTTGTTAGTTCACCTGTAGTTTTTAGAGTGGCCAGTAGAGGTCACCCCACCGCTTTGTATGAGAGAGACTATGTCCAGGGAGAAATGTGGGCAAAGCACCTGAGCTTTTCTGCTCCAGATTACCGGCAGAGAATTGGTTATTCCATGAGAAGTGTGCGTTAATGAGCAACGTAAGTTGGTGATGTGTGAGGATGTGATAATAAGATGTGTTTGGGACTGTAACCAAGGTTAGGGGGGAAATGACTATGTTTCTGTCTGTGCCGCTAGCGGGTGCTAAGCTAAGCTAAGCTAACTCTCCGTGTGGTTGGGTATAACTGTGTACTGTGTTAGCTCTCTCAGTGGGTTTATACGTGAGGCGTGGGTAATATATGGCCTATGGTATTAAAGGGGATGTTAGTTTATTTCCCGCCTGTGTTTATGTTGATGTACTCTGGAGATATTGTTGTGAACACTTTAGTAATGTAGTATTTTCTTTCTGTTCCTTTCAGAGAACACACACACACACCCATGCCCACGCACCTAAACCTGTATGCAATACCTGCTCCTCTGACAATCCCTGTTACCTTCAACTGTGTGAAGTCAATACAAGAGTCTGCACTATCCTCGTTGTCTTCATTGTCTCCCTTCTGGCCGACACTCCGGGGAGTGGTAGCTGCAAACCTGAACTAGCACCTTACAGTCCTCCCAGTACAAGCTATCTACCCAACATTAATGGTCCTTCGAGCCGGATGTAAGCTGCTTCTACCCTAACAAGGTGGATGATATTCAGAACTTCTCAGCCCTTGGTGCGCGCCCACGTCGTAATGTACGTTGTCCCCTCCGCTATGAAGCTTATGAGACTGACTTCCCCAGGCTTGGTGCAGATTACCAGGAGGAAAGTGAGACAGGAGGCGACACCCGTTCTTTCCACCATCCTCCGTCTGACCCCTCTGATGACCGCTCACACAGCCATGTCACACCATTAAGAGCAGAGTTAGAAGATATACAACGTGAAAGGTTCCTGTTCCAGCAGTTGTATGACTAGATGAGAGCCGGGCTGGCTGATTTCCAGGCCCTTCATGCTAGTTTGCTGCAGCTGCTGGACCGTGCAGAGAGTCTGCAGCTCAGTCCACCGCCCAGAGCCCCTGCTGTTCATCTCCAGCCACCCCCTGCTGAAGAGGAAGAGGACTGGCCTCCACCACCTCCTCCTGTTGTGTTCAAGGAGGAGTCTGTCTCCAGCCAGGGTCCAGTTGCAGACCGCATCGATACGATGATGAAAGAGCTCCAGGATCTGAAGAGGGAGTCTATGGCTGCACAGGAGAGTCAGATCATGCCCCCACATGAATCTAAGCCAGGGTTCACTTCTCCTCAGCCAAGGACCACCTACCCTCCAGCACCGCCTCCGAGGGCACACCCCCCTCCATTGCAACCACTGCCAGCTCCACCTCCGTCCTCATCTACTCCTTTCTTGACCTACAGGGGGCCTCGTCCAAGCATTCCCAAGCTCACACACTCCTTCGAGCCGGATGTAAGCTGCTTGTACCCTAACAAGGTGGATGATATTCAGAACTTCTCAGCCCTTGGTGCGCGCCCACGTCGTAATGTACGTTGTCCCCTCCACTATGAAGCTTATGAGACTGACTTCCCCATGCTTGGTGCAGATTACCAGGAGGAAAGTGAGACAGGAGGCGACACCCGTTCTTCCCACCATCCTCCGTCTGACCCCTCTGATGACCGCTCACACAGCCATGTCACACCATTAAGAGCAGAGTTAGAAGATATACAACGTGAAAGGTTCCTGTTCCAGCAGTTGTATGACTAGATGAGAGCCGGGCTGGCTGATTTCCAGGCCCTTCATGCTAGTTTGCTGCAGCTGCTGGACCGTGCAGAGAGTCTGCAGCTCAGTCCACCGCCCAGAGCCCCTGCTGTTCATCTCCAGCCACCCCCTGCTGAAGAGGAAGAGGACTGGCCTCCACCACCTCCTCCTGTTGTGTTCAAGGAGGAGTCTGTCTCCAGCCAGGGTCCAGTTGCAGACCGCATCGATACGATGATGAAAGAGCTCCAGGATCTGAAGAGGGAGTCTATGGCTGCACAGGAGAGTCAGATCATGCCCCCACATGAATCTAAGCCAGGGTTCACTTCTCCTCAGCCAAGGACCACCTACCCTCCAGCACCGCCTCCGAGGGCACACCCTCCTTCATTGCAACCACTGCCAGCTCCACCTCCGTCCTCATCTACTCCTTTCTTGACCTACAGGGGGCCTCGTCCAAGCATTCCCAAGCTCACACGCCGTGATCCTGGGGAATTCGCTCGTCTGAAGATGGCGCTAGAGAGCTTATTGCCCCCGCAGCGTTCAGAGCTCTTCAGGTACCAAGTCTTGTTAGATCACCTACACCTAGAGGAAGCAAAGTTGATAGCAGACGCTTACCTCCATTCTCCCACGCCCTTCAGTGACACTATGAACGCTCTTAACGACAGGCTTGGGCAGCCCCACCAGCTTGCCCTGAGAAGAATTGCTGCTGTCATGGACTCACCTGACATCCGCCGAGGGGATGCAGCCGCATTCGAGTGATTCTCTCTCCACATCCAGTCGCTCGTGGGCATGCTCAAGACTTTAGGCCCTGATGGGGAGGTCAAACTCCAGTGTGGCTCCCATGTGGCTTGACTCCTTAGTAAGCTTCCTTCAGAGCAAAGAGCTGATTTCCGTCGGTGCATGTACAACCATTCTGGTCAGGCTTACACCCTGGACGACCTGGCTACCTGGTTAAAGTACGAATCCTGGTGTCAGGACTATGATGGCTTGCCCACTCCAGCGATCACCAGACTGAAGCCTGATGTCAGACCAAGCAGACGCTCTGTTGCGGTTCTTCACAGTGCAGAGAGCTCACCCGGGTCACTAGGTACCACTCCAAACAAAGCTAGGTAGCAACCCTACTGTGCCTTTTGCGATAACCGTGCCCATCACCTGAGTCAGTGTCAGGAGGTCATCAGGCTGAGTCGCGAACAGCTCACAGACTGGATAAAGACCAACAAGAGGTGCTGGCGTTGCGCTCACTCCCATCAGGCAGCACAGTGTACCCTCAAGAAACCCTGCAGCCTGTGTCAGGGTCGTCATCTGCAGGTCCTTCACAACGTGAATTCTAAGCCCTTAAAGACACATGGCCCAGTGTCTGCTCCCCCACGAGAAGGTGAGAATCCTACGGGCGTCCTGTACCTCGATCGTCCTACAGAGAGCGGCCAAGTCCTGTTAAAGGTTGTCCCAGTCATCCTTCACCATAATGGCAAGACTTTGAGCACTCACGCAGTTTTGGATGATGGGTCAGAGAGGACTATGCTGCTACCCACCGCTGCCCAGAAGCTTGACCATCAAGGCATCCTAGAGACACTTCCATTGTGCACTATCAGGCAAGATGTGCAAACTCTGCATGGATCATGTGTCTCATTCGAGATCTCCCCTGGTGGCAAACCTAAGCTGAAGTACAAAGTCCGCAACGCCTTCACCGCCACCCGTATCGACCTAGCAGAGCACAGCTACCCGGTGGAGTCCTTGCAGCAGAAGTACAGACACCTCCGAGACCTTAAAGCTAGCCCTAATGCTGTCGTTCCCAGTTTGAGAAGTGTGGAGAGAAGGCTCCAGAAAGATCCAGAACGAGCTAAGATCTACCGGGCGGAGATAGAGAAGTTGGTCCAGGCCAGTTCAGTGGTTAAGGTGTCCCCCTCTGAGGTTGCTCAAGCAGATGAGTCATGGTACATCCCTCACCACCTTGTTAGCCACAATGGCGAAGATCGCCTTGTGTTTAACTGTTCGTTCCAGTTCCAAGGCCAAGCCCTCGACGAACATCTTCTACCTGGGCCTACCCTGAGCGCATTGCTCCTTGGTGTCCTCCTTCACTTTCGAGAGCATGCCGTAGCCATTAGTGGTGACATTAAAGGTATGTTTCACCAGATTTGCCTTCTTCCCGAGGATCGTTCCCTCCTGCGGTTTGTGTGGCGGGATCTGCACCCCGAGGAACCGGTGGCCGTTTATGAATGGCAGGTCCTCCCCTTCAGTACAACCTGCAGCCCATGCTGTGCAACCTTCGCTCTGCAGCGCCACGCCAGGGACCACACGGAAGGAGATGATCCGCTACGTCACTCTGTGGGACAGTGCTTCTATGTTGATAACCTTCTCCAGAGTGTGCCAACCCCTGAAGAAGCCCAGGACCTAGTGGACAGGCTAAGAGCCCTCCTGTCTTCTGCTGGATTTGTCCTTCGCCAGTGGGCCAGTAATGAACCCAGCACCATTGGCCACCTACCTGAAGACCTCAGATCCACAAGTGCAGAACTTTGGCTCACTCAAGACAAATCAGACACCTCTGAGCCAACTCTGGGCCTTAGCTGGCACTTCCCCACGGACACCTTGGGTTACAAACACCGCAAAATCAGTTATGGCGCCCCCACTATGCGGAATATTTATAAGGTTCTCGCAAGCCAGTACGACCCACTTGGCTTTATCCTACCGTACACCACCCGAGCCAAGATGCTGGTGAGGCGCCTTTGGGATCAACAGAGGGGATGGGATGACCCGCAGCTTCCGCCAGAACTACTCCAGCAGTGGGAAACCTGGGAAGAGGAGTTGCCGTTCCTTGCACAAGTCCTGCTTCCTTGCCCGTATCTCCCAAAGCACATCATGGAGTCAGTTAGTGAGAGAGAGATTCACATATTCTGTGATGCGTCAGAGCAGGCTTATGGCGCATGACTTATGGACATAAAGAGAATAGTCTGACTCCACAACTGTACTCACCTGGTTGAGGTCCGAGTCATGCCACTTCAAGGTCTTCGTCGGCACCCGCGTGGCTGAGATCCAGGAAGTAACTCACTCACACACCTGGCGTTATGTGGATTCAGCCCAGAACCCCGCGGATGATATAACTCGTGGGAAGTCCCTTCCCGAGCTGACCAGACCCAACAGATGGAGTCAAGGGCCTCCTTTCCTGCTCCTAGGTACAGAACAGTGGCCTCCAGAGCCAAGCGGCACCCTGGCTGAGCCTCCAGGCCCATCTGAGCTCCGTAAAGAGACCTTTTGTGGATTTTCTACCACCTTTGACCCCGCCACCTCGAACTTCAGCAAATATGACACCTGGACACAGCTACTGGAAGCTGCTATTACGCAGTTGCATGGAGCGGCCAAAGGCGGTGGAACTTCATCGGCTTATGACTATATTTGAGCAGAGATGCACGTTCTGAGAGAAGCTCAACAGGAGAGCTTCCCTGAGGAGTATCGACTCCTTAAGCAGGGGAAATCTATCAGTCGCAGCAGTCGTCTCCTTGCACTATCCCCTGAGTTCGACCACGAGAATGAGGTCATCCGTGTAGGTGGATGTCTTTGCCGCTCTGAAGATCTCGCCTTTACCAGCTCCCATCCTTTAGTTTTGGATCCGACACATCCAGTCACCTGCCTGTTCATCCAGGACGTCGACAGTCGCCTGCGTCATCCAGGGCCAAAGAGGGTCTTCGCGGAGATTCGGCGCACTCATTGGATCCTGAGAGGCCGGGAAGCAGTTAGGCGTTTTCAAAGGACCTGTCTTGAGTGCCGCAGATGGAGAGCCCGACCAACTGTTCCCAAGATGGCTGACCTGCCAGTTGTGCGCCTCTGCCTTTACAAACCTGCCTTTTATTCGACAGGCTTGGACTGTTTTGGATCCTTTGAGGTCAAAATCAGGCGCCGTGTGGAGAAGAGGTGGGGCATCATCTTTAAGTGCCTAACTATCAGAGCGGTCCACCTTGATGTCCTAACCTCCATTGATACAGATGCCTTCCTAATGGCACTTCGACATTTCATTGCCAGGAGAGGAACTCCGGCTGAGCTGTACTCAGACCAAGGGACCAACTTCCGTGGGGGAGAAAGGGAACTCCAAGCAGCTTTTGCAGCCATGACCTCTGACCTGCAGAAGCTCCTGGCTCCCCATAAGATCGTCTTCCACTTCAATCCACCAGCGGCTCCTCATTTCGGGGGAGTGTGGGAGCGGGAGATTAGGTCTGTCAAGACGGCACTCTACACTACAGTAGGATCCCAACCCCTTCAAGAAGAGGTCCTCCGCACGGTCCTTGTGGAGGTGGAGGGCATCTTGAACTCCAAACCACTAGGTCATGTCCCATCTGACATCAGTGATCCTGATCCAGTGACCCCCAACTGCTTTCTGATGGGGCGGCCTGACAGAGCACTTGCTCAAGTGGCTTACCCCAGAGAAGAGCTCCTGAGTCGCCGGAGGTGGAAGCACTCCCAGGTGCTGGCTGACCACTTCTGGTCTCGATTCATCCGGCTGTACCTTCCAAGCCTGCAACTTCGGCAGAAATAGCCATATCTCTTCTTATCAAAACAAACAACATCCTAATAGCAATTGTTCCTTTTCTATAGCTCTTGTACAACTATGGTTACATACTGCCCCCCCCCCCCCCTTTTTTTTAAATCTGTAATTCACTTTCTAATAAAAATAAATTTGACTAATAACACCTTTACTTACCACAAATTCTCTATAGACATCTCAATAACAACATTAAAGAACATTCTTTTGGTTATGACAATTGTGCAGCAAAAACCTGGACAATTGTGCATCCCTAAACAGCAAAATTAGCCCAGCTGCCAGGGATAATGTCAGATTCCCACCTTGAATGACTGTCTTAGTCCTTCTCTGGATAGTAACCAAAGCAATGTGAGCAACCCAAACAAATAACAATTAATTTCAGTACTTTGACAAATATTGAAACTAATAAAAATCTATATAATCACAGTAAGTTAACAGCAAAAACTTTGTTGATTGCACCATAATTCTCCATTTGCTGTGCTAAACTCTGTATTACAGCTGCATTGGTTCTATAAAATGGTTTGGAAGTTTAAAGAAGTTAAGAAGGAGTCTAACAACTCAGAATTACAAGACAAAGCTAACAACAGGTTTCTCTTCAGTCCCAGCATAATTTTAACAGGCAAAATGAAAACTGTGGCTTTGTGTTCATGGTCTTTATAATTATTTTGCCATCTCTTTATGTCAAAGTAGTTTTGAGGCTGGGAAGTCTTCATTATGCTCTGGTTGCCCTTGAGGATAAAACACATACATGAGCGAAAGCACACACATTAAGAGAAGAAGACTGAAAATGAAGGAATTTAGCAAGTAGACAAACACACACAAATACCCTCACATATCCATAACACAGAACCATCTGCAAAGTCATCCTTGTAAACTGGGAAAGAGTTGGCACTTTCAAAAAGTGCTTGGCTGTTGATTGCATGAGCCATCTATCTATCAGCACCTACCACGGCCTAATTTCAACCAATCAGATCAACAAACCGCAAGACACACAGAAAAACAAGCTGCTTAAGGAGCTTTAAAGGCTGTCAGTGATTACAGCCATCATTGTAAGGAAAATTTATCTCTAAAAGGCATTCACAGGCTCTCACAAAATACTTGGCAAGTGTTTGGATTAATCATTGGCCTGTTGTCACACCAAAAAACACTCCTGTTCCAGCCAGAGTACAGGTTGGTCTGAACTCACTCCATACATATATCTTGCAGGCTAGTAGGCTGGATTCAGTCATGATCTTGCCATCTAACGAGGATCCAGATGAAAAAGCAAAGAAAAAAGTAAAGTACCAGGACATGTGATGGGCATGTTAACATGATGATGTTTCTGTCAAGTCAGAATTTAAAACACGTGCCCTCTTTATCCAAGAACATCTACTTTGAAATCGGCTGCATTTTTCTGTGCTCTTGGATTGTGAAACTCCACCATTTGTAATGACAAGACACCTGGAACTATATGTGGACAATTACTAGTTCATTTTTATGCCAAGCTAATTATCTCTAGCCTGCAGCCTCATATTTGGCATGAAGACCAAAAGAGGTGCATTAAATTTATCACCTAACTCTTGGCAGAAGAAATATAGCCGTTTCTCAAACTATCGAGCTGATTTTTTAGTATCTTTGGAAAAACGTAATCTGCATTCACTTCAGGAATTGATGGTAGCTATCCATCTGGCTCCGCTGTCCAGCTGAATAATGAAAAGGTAACAGAGAGAGACAAAAGCTGCTGTCATTGCTGAGACCTCAGATTCAGGTATGAGGCAGTGAATGGAGTGAGGTCATCTTGGACCTCAATGGGTAACAAACAGAAAAGGAGTGAGAGCATTCAAGAACTGTCCCCTGGCTGAACTTTAGTTGATCAATTAACTCCATTATGTTAATCTGGGATGCACTCCATGTTCCCTGTGGCTCTTAGTCTACACAGGAACCTACAGACGAGCCAAGACACAGAGAAGTTTATTTCCCCGCTTATCGGTGAATGAGGTCACGAAACGAGGAGCCTGGGGGCATCTGTCCTTGTGTGAGGTCACTCAAGGTCCAAAAATACAATGCACGTCCTATGAGTGACCGCTTAGATGCTTTGTCATGCTCAAATGAATATTTAGCAGACTGTCTATTTTTATTGTGTTGTCATTTGCCAAAACTTTAATGAGCTTCAGATTTTTCAGTGCATGATACCATTTAAACCTGATGGAGTGAGGGGCAAAATCAAACACACACGCCTTCTTGTAAATGCACACCCAAACATGAGCCGTCACACGGAAGAGCTAAAAGACAGACACATTCTTGTTTCCCAACAGATCCAGGTGAGTGGTCACATCTGCGGCTTTTAAAAGCAAAACAGAGCTCCTTTTTGTGTTGGTCGGAAAGGTTGTGACTGTGGGGAAGAATGCATCCCAAAGGTGATTCATGACAGTTTAGGATCTGTCGCTTTGAACTAACACACCACATCAAGGCCATTTAAATGACCCAGAGAAGCAGCCCTGACTAAAAATAAAGAGGCAGCAAGGCCAAGAATAGCCTTGGCATGAAAGGAAGGAGTGAATTACTGCCGCGATAAGCCATGATTCCTACACATGCAGTTGGATCACGATGTGGCGGGGGAATGCAAATTGGTACCAGCTGTGTGGCCTTGGAGTATGCCGCTGCAGACAGGAGACAGGGTCCAACTATGCGGATTAATCATTTACTCATATAACACAGCCACGCTGGAAACCTCAGGCACTCACTGCATTTATCTCCATTCATGTGTGGTGGCACTCAGGCTTGGCTCTGGGCAATCGTCGTGCGTGTGCGTGGATGTGTGCATGCGTGTGACTTCGAAAACAATGCAGGCCTCAGTGCCCACCAACTAGTCCATCAAGGTTACCAAAGAAGAATGCTCACTCAGTTGATCAGTCATTTCAGTGCTCCGTATCACAAGTAATAAGACCCAACCACAACCCCATATCATCTTATTTGCAACTATAAAGTTCTCTATTGAGATAGCCCAAAATGTCTTTGTGTTAGTCCGATCCCAAGTTTGACTTTCGTAGAAACCATTTTGGTTTTTGAGACATTCCAGAGATTTTGCACCCAGTTTTCTAGGAGCAAGGAATTCTGGGAACACTTCACCATGCTGTATTTCAGAGAACTATACTTCACTGGAATTTTTGATTCAGGGACCTGTGATTTTGAAAGTCAAGTCAGTGGGAGAGCCAGCCAACACATAAAGTTTATTACCATGAGAAACCCAGGCCTTCAAGGAAAAGCTGAGATGTCAATAAGGAGTTTGCTGACACAGTGCTAAAAAGACTACAGATATGCAGCATCTCTTGTCAGGTCCTATTAACTGCTGTGATCCTGTATACACAATCACACACCTGATTTTATAGATTAGGGTTAAACTCTCTGCGTTACAACCGAATTTTAAAGGCAGCACACACACATACAAGCAGATATAGTAAAACCATTGCCTTGATGAGTTGTTGGTTTACAGGACGAGACCCCCATGTGTTACTCAGTGAAGCCTCTGTTTATGGTGCTGTTTTTATAGGTCTATAAAATATTATTCTGAACCACTCTGCTCATGTGTGTGCAAAAAAGCCACATCTGAAGCCAGCTGGTTTGTCATGAGTGGCTGTGGGGAATAGGAGCTAATGCCGTGGCTTGGGACCCTTCCTGTAACAACACAGACTTCTTCAAGGGTCCCACTGTGACAGCCATGACCACTGCTTGGACCTTGAACATCAAACACTCTACAGGGGACCTGTGCTGTGTTTACCAACCAACCTGTCTGGTCATTTGCCAGGAGCAGGCTCTCAGACATAAGACGTTACTCTGACATCACTGCACGTTGCAGCCTGGGAAGGATGGATGGTAGTGCTGTGTGAAGCTATAAGAAACTATGATCAGACTAAAGCAATGCATGCAAATGTCTGGTTTCTGGAGAAGAAGGGGAGGTTTGGTATGTCCCTGTAAAACCTTCAGCTTGTCTCCATCAGCATTCTGTCCTATGTACAGTTTTGTTACTGTAAATTACACTCTTTTGGATCTTAGAAGCCTCAAAACCTTCCTTAACTCTTGGTAAAGGAATATCATTGTTAGCTGACTGGATTATAATAATCGCTGAGAGGTAAAGCAGCTGCAAAGTCTTTATTTGCTGGTCTCTATTACTTATTCATCATGCAATAATGATAATAATAATGTATACTTTATTGATCCCCGTGGGGACATTATTTGTTTTTCTCTGCATGTGACCCATTCACTCAGTGAAGCACTGGGCAGCCCCTAAGCAGGCGCCCGGGGAGCAGTGTGTAGGGACGGTACCTTGCTGAGGGGTACCTCAGGGTAACCGATCATGGGGCGACCACTCTCCCTACTGAGCTATTCCTGCCCTAATACACAATCATATCCGTTCAGACACAACGTATATGTGTGTGCACAAGTTCTCCTTGGATTTTTCACTTGCATAGCCAAGATCTCTGCTCATTTACAGTCCTGTGAAAAGCTAACACGATTCAGTAGTTTGTAGAATCACCATTATTATGAAATAATCATTTTCTATGTGACTTTATCAGTTTCTCACATCATTTTAGAGGATTTTGGATTCGTGTATTCACAGCTTTTTTGCTTTTTAGGTATTGCCAAATATTGCATTGTGCATTATAGACAAACATTCAGATTTGTCCATAAACATGACTTCTTGACTTTTTAAACATGTCCAAAGGACATTGTTTAAGAAGTCTTGCTGTTTGTTCAAATGCAACTTTGCAAACCTTATGCAAAATTGGTTTGCATTAGGTTTGCAAACTTAATGCAACATACATATGCAACAGCTTTAAGGTTTAACATACTAACTGGGACCTGTAGAGTGTGAGACATAACTCTCTGGCTTTTTACAGTTTCTCTGAGCATTACACAGTATGAATATCAGGTGAATTTGCCAGGACATCCACTCCTGTGAAGATCGTGGTATTATATTAACACACTCGAATGCTCCAGACTCCAGAGGTGCTCTCACTTACTGATGATCAATTAACCAAGTGCATTTGATCATCAGTATCTGCTTGCTACTTGCCCTCTCGATTCCTATGAAAGCAGTATGGGTGTACTTACCTTTTCATTCACAGAGTCTTGTGAAAACTGTCTTTTTCACATGACTGATATTTGGAAGTTATTTATGGAGGGTGATGCTAGCTCATTTCATAACAGGTACACTTCAAACCCATACCAGCAATGTCAGCCAAGCAGATGTTGCTATCTTTGCTTATCTGGAAAGTGTGCAAACAAGAGATGTGAAAAAGCACTTTTTTCCTAATGAAAAGAATTCATCCTCTCTGGAGACAGGCACAACTAATGCAGCTAAGGCTTTGCACATCATTACAAGGTGAATGTTTGGAATCTAACATACACACAACATATAAACAGACTGAGCTATATTTGTATATTCAGCAAATAACTCAGTCGCTGAAAAATGTAAATAACTCAAAAAGATAAACTGAATCTGTACAGGGGATATAAACCATGAGAAAATAAAGAAGTGAGAGAGAAAGGGAGAGCACTTGGACAATTAGGCATTACAATGGAAGATAGCCCAAGGCTTTGAATGTGGTGGTACACACCATATGCAACACTTTGAGTACTGAATGCATGCATTTACCACACACACGCATGTGCGCGAGCACAGACACACACATAAAGTGCATCATAGCCACCAACCCAGCAGGAGGAATGCAGGTCCAGTAAATATCTAGAAGGAGAGTTGACAGATTGCAATGCTGAACACAATAATTACCACATACTCCCCACCACTGTGCATGTCTGCTACATCCTCAGCTCCTCAGGCCAACTCCCTCTAACCCAAACCAACAGCACACATTCAACCAGCAAGTAGCCCACACAGCAAAGTCATCCAGCTTAGATCTCATAAACAAAGCCTGGCTTCCAATTATCAGCTCAGCTTTACCCACTGCGCATATAGACTGGCTAGCTATTAACTAAAGGCACTAGCCCAAAGACATATAGGTTTAACCTAACTTGAATCATGTGGTACTGCAGCTGAGATCAGCTCTCACTAACCACAGAAGCACCAGAGGAGCCATTGTCTGTTTCTCTCAACAAACCTACTGTGACAGACTCCACTAAAACCACGCTTAGACCCAGGGCTGCTTCTCACACCATAAACACTCAAATTCAATTCACTAGCTGTCTGCATCTCCCACCCAACCCACAGGTATGACTGTACAATCCTGAATGGCCGAGACAGTGATCATTAGATTTGGGGGGGGGGGGGGGGGGGGGGGGGGGGGGGGGGGTGTTGAAACCATGAGGATGAGTGGCGCCCACCATTACACTGTCATGAAAACTAAGCTGCACCTCCCTGAGGCTCCCTGGATTTTAAAAATGTCTTGCTCTGCTATGTGGTCTCCCAGAGGCAAAAAAGAGGTCCGCACTGGAGGAGGAGGACATTAGCGTTGCAACAAGTACTCGTTGGTCCAGTTTATTTCAACTTGTTGCACAAGAGCAACAGAGCTTTAAATGTTTACACCAGAGTTATGAGCTGTGGGGTCAAGATGCTATTTGTGGTTGTTTAATTTGCAAACACGGTTGCAAGAGATTTGTCAAATTGATACATAAATGTCTGATATATTTAGATGAAAAACAAGAAGTTCTGAATAAATCCAAACACCCAAGGGATCTTTTTAGGAGATTCCACTTTACTCTTAAAAAACAAAAAAACACCCCCAAAAAACAGAATTCCGACATACAGGATTTCAGGACCTGAAAACTGGGTCAAAAAGTTTCAAAAACCTTTATCCAAATGTAAGAAATAGCAGCCTTTTATCTCCAACCTCACACAAAACAGATTTATTTCATGACTCAGTAAAAGTGGTTGCTCACAGGCAATGGAAAAGAATGGGTTTAAGGGATAGATAAAGGATTGTGAGCAGGATAAAAGTGTGCTCTGTGTGTGCACAAACAACTAAAAGCAGCCTGATCCCTCTGTCTTACTGTCATCTTTCAGCACAAAGTAATGATGAAGGATGAACTGGCCTTCCAGGGTTCACTGAGTTGGTCTAAAAGTCCTCCGCTGGCCCCTCCTCTCGGTGCACTCAGCTCCGATGCGTGCCCATGCCAGGAATGTTCACACATACAGATACAAACACAAACACTCAACAGGCGTGGCTTTAAAACTGGTAGAAGGTTATCAAACATTCCTGACCTGAACGGCATTGGCTAAATTTGGAGATTTGACCTCACCAGAAAAAAACTAGAGCACCGGTTGTTTGTTCGAATGCCTTAAGTGATTTATGTTTATGATTTTTCTGAGAAGGATCTCGTGTGGCTGTGCGAATTATGACTGTTGTCTGTCAGAAGCGAAGGTGGAAGCTGTGTGATGTTGTTAATGGACCACAAAAAAAAAAAAAAACCTTCTTATGGAAGAAATCTGGGAGACACCAGGGCTGTTGTTTACGTTCTATTCACTACCAGCTCTCAGCACCGTGACGTTGATCCTTTAATATCCTGTAATTATTATTTTTATCAAACCATACCCTTTTTCTAACTTTAACAAAAGCACCATGCCATGCTGGCTCTAGTCATTCATATATTTCAACAAACTTCCAAACGATTTTGTACAAGCAAGTTTAACCTAGTTTATATGCGAGGAATGTGTTTTGGCATTGTCCTGCTGAAGTTTGTAACACCTTCCTTAAAAAAGATATATATAGCCACATATGCTGCCTTGAAAACTGTATATATTGTTCCGTAATAATGGTGCATTCCTAGATTATTCCTAGACTTACCCATGCCACAGGCACTAATGCACCCTTATTTTTGCCAGAGCGTTTGTGCTCTGTGCTGATAAATGATAGTTCCCTTCCTCTTTATCACTGAAGCTGTGTTTCTCATGATTTGCAGAAAGAATTTAGAAGTTTGATATATCAGGTAGATTCATCATCCGAATTTGCCTCAGGCTAGAGAGAGCAAGAGAGAGAAAGTGACAGCATTAATACATCTTATTTATATGTGGGTTTTCTTTCTCTGCATTTTAGAGTTTTAAGTTGCATTTCTGGATGAAAAGATACCATAAATTGTCTATTGAGAAACCACAAATTCTCTGCAATTTTACTTTGAAAAACACGATGTTTAACTTTAGGTGAACTACATTATGAAATTTAAAAAACACAAGCAAACATTTTTTCTTGGTCCTGGGTAGTATGTGTGATTCCTTATATGCTTCCAAATGAGAATAACACATATATTCAGCTGCCACTTTAGTAGGCACACTTTGCTAATATGATTTTGCCTTAACTCTTCATGGTGCAGATTCAACAAGGTGCTGGACACGTTCTTCAGCAATATTGGCCCATATTGACATGATAGCATCAGACAGTTGCTGCAAATTTTATGGCGCATTTGTGAAGCAAATCTCATCATTTCACCACATCAAACAGTTCTCTATTGGACTGAGATCGGGTGACTGAGAAGCCTAATTGAGTACAGCGAACTCATTGCCCCGTTCAAGAAACCAGTTTGAGATGATTTGTATTTTGTGACATGGCACTTTATCCTATTGGAAGCAGGCATTAGAAGATGGGTAGTGTGGTCATAAAGGGATGGACATGGTCAGCCACAAGACTCGGATAGGCCACGGCATCTAAAAAATGCTCGGATGGTACTAATGCAAAATTCCGACCCTATCAAATTTGCAGCAGAAATCAAGATTTGGCAGACCTACCCTCGGTTTCCTGTCCTTAGCTAAAAGGAATGGCACACAGTGTGATCTTATGCTGCTGCAGTTCATCTGCTTTGAGGTTCAACATGTTGTGCATTCAGAGATGCTTTTTTGTATACCTTGGTACACCCATTCAACTCCTTGTTAGCATAAATATCTAGTCAGCCAATCATATGGCAGCAACTCTGTACATTTAGGGATGCAGACATGGTGAAGATGACCTGTTGAAGTTCAAAGCGAGCATCAGAATAGAGAAGAAAGGTGATTCGAGCGACTTTGAATGTGGCTTGAATTGTTTGAATTGTTGGCGCTAAATGTGCTCGTATTTCGGAAATTGCTGATCTGTTGTATTTTCCCACACAGACATCGCTAGGGTTTATAGAGAATGGTCTGAAAAAGTGAAAATATCTAGTGAGAGGGGAGATCATTATGATATGGCCATGTGCATTTTGAAAGGCAATAAAAAAGTTGCCATACTACCAAAAAGGGCATGGAATCAGTAAACACCATTATCAGTAATTTTAGAGTTGGATTGCATAACAAGCAATAAATCACCCAAAACTTCTGATGTAGGCTAATATAGCACTGGCTTCGAATAATTAGTAGCTTGATTTTTTTCATCCAAAAGCGGTGCTCAGAACTTTTATAAGAAGTTTAAGATATTTATCCAACTACTTCTGTATGATCTTGGTCCAGCATATCTAGAATTTGCCTTCCCTTTCTTTCTCTGTCCTTTAGTTCTGCGTTTATTCTGTCTCTTTCCTTCTCTCTCCATATGTTTCTCTGGTAGAGAGAGAAAGCGAGTCTGCCTTCCAACCACGTAAGACTGGACTCTATCAGCCATGAACCATCAGTGATGGAACCACAAGCACTGGTAATCACACTACCAAATGCTTATGTCAGATGTTATAAAGTGCCCATGTGGGCCTCATGAAGGACTCCTCTGTGCCATCTCTAATAAAGGGCCCTTTTATTCCCACAGCGACTCACTGAGTGGTCTGGCCAAGGCCTCAATCCTAAAAATAAAGAAACATACATATGCATTTTAGGCACTGGTATATTTTGGTCATGGAGAATTCATGCATACTCATTGGTTGTTATATTCATTTTGAAGTATTTTATTTCAAAAGTGGAACCTCATCTCTCAATTTAAGTGATTCATTAAAACTTTATAGTCTGACAAAAGCACTAAAATAGGCAGTCTTCTGACCCTTTTTTCAGACAGCATTGGAATGAGGTTGGAAACATGTTGGTCAGTAATGCTGTTTACAGAACTGCCAAGCACATAAATTCATCTTCGCTCCCTGTGAGTTGACATATTGTCAAAATAGTAGCACTTAATCAGTGAGATTTCCCCAAGGAACAAAATGTACAGAGCAAACAGAAACACCCATGCTCAGTTCATACCTCCCACGATTCACACCAGAGAATTTGAGTCCAAAAGCATTTCTGGCACATGAAATGAAGAGGCTGTACGTGGAGCCAAGCCTACAACACAGTTAATAAGCCATACACTGGTTGAAGTGAATGAGAAATGTTGGAGCTAGAAAATATTTTTTTGGAGAGACTACATTACTTTGCCTCCTTAGGGTGGTCGATTAACATTTCTTTAGTAACAACAGATCACATGACTAGAAAACTTGGGATCTTCCCTTAGTGAAACCACTGAAAGCCATTAGCAAAATCTGCAATTTATCATCTGTGTTTTGGCAACTTTTGGGTTATTGTTTTTAGCATTCCAACTGTCTGATTGACTGTTACTGCTCTCATCAAAAGGCTTCACATTTGCTCCTATCCAGGTGCAGGTGCATTTTTCTGATAGGGTTGGACTTTTCAAGAAGAGACAGCACCCCAGTTATGAGCAGAAGCTCCATCCCGGCTATTTCTTTTGCTGTCCTGTTGAACCTAATTACATACGTTTCTTTTTCTAAAGACACCCTATAATTCAGTAGCTTGTAGAACCATCATTAGCAGCATTAACTTGAATTGTTTTCTGTATAACTTTATACATCCATCATGTCATTGTAGAGAAATTATGGTCCTTACTTCTTTTCAGTGTTGCCTTGGTTCATTGAGGTTCGCAGGTATTCATCTGTACACAGTTCTCTTAAGGTACCACCACAGTCAGGGTGGTCATCTGGACTCTGACTGGGCCATTGCAACATTTTTATTAATTTCTTTTTCAATTTTTCTTTCTCAGCCATTCTGTTGTAGAGTTGCTGCTGTACTTGGGAACATTATTCTATTGCACGATCCACATATTACCAAGCTCTAGTTGTCAGACAGATGACCTCACATTTGACTTCACAACACTTTGGAATACAAAGGAATTCATGGCTGACCCAATGGCAATGAAAACAAGGTCATGTGGTTGCAAAACAAGCCCAAATGATCACCCCACCGCCACCATGCTTGACAGTTACTACAATTTGTTTGTCCTGATATACTGTGTTTGGTTGATGTTGAGCATTATGACCAAACATCTCCACATTGGTATTTTCTGTCCAAATGACATTGATCCAGAAGTCTTGTGGTCTGTTGAGTTTCAAATCTACAAACCTAAGTTGTGCTGCTATGTTATTTTTAGAGATAGGGGGATTTTTTTCTGGAAATCATACTTGTTAAGCATTTTCCTGATAGTACTGTCATGCAGTTTAACAGTTAACATGTTAAATAAGTCTGTAGAATTTGAGTTATAGCTCTTAGGCTTTTTGTAGTTGATCTGCGCATTGCATGTGGTGAATTTGCTGAGGCATCCACTCCTGGAAAGATGCTATGCTGCAGATCAGCAAACTGCTCAAACTTCTGCTTTTATGGAGCTGGACACACATGCTGATGATCAATTAATCAAATGCATTTGCTTTGCAGCCCCTGGCTGATACTTACCCTCTTAATTCAAATGGAAGCAGTAAGTGTGTACTTGTATCCATTAAAAACAAACAAACTAAGAAATAAAGCCAGTATTTTTTTTAAAAGCTTTGCCACATTCCTCTGTCCATCATGCACACTTGCAGTTTTAAGCTTTGAAGTAAAACTTCAAACAACTTCAAACAACTTTAAACGACCTCATTTTGCTTTTTAGCACATCTAATTGAAAAGCCTGGGCTTTTTTCCTCCAAAAAGCTGAGCGAAAGGATAGTGTCATGGTCCGTGGGTTGGTGACCCAGAGTTTTGAGTTTTCAATTCAATTCAATTTTATTTATATAGCGCCAAATCACAACAAAAGTCGCCTCAAGGTGCTTCATAGATACAGAGAAAAACCCAACAATCATATGACCCCCTATGAGCAAGCACTTTGGCGACAGTGGGAAGGAAAAACTCCCTTTTAACAGGAAGAAACCTCCGGCAGAACCAGGCTCAGGGAGGGGCGGCCATCTGCTGCGACCGGTTGGGGTGAGAGAAGGAAGACAGGATAAAAGACATGCTATGGAAGAGAGACAGAGGTTAATAACAGATATGATTCAATGCAGAGAGGTCTATTAATACATAGTGAGTGAGAAAGGTGACTGGAAAGGAAAAACTCCCAAGGCAGCCTACGTCTATTGCAGCATAACTAAGGGAGGATTCAGGGTCACCTGGTCCAGCCCTAACTATATGCTTTAGCAAAAAGGAAAGTTTTAAGCCTAATCTTAAAAGTAGAGATATTGTCTGTCTCCCGAATCCAAACTGGAAGCTGGTTCCACAGAAGAGGGGCCTGAAAACTGAAGGCTCTCCCTCCCATTCTACTTTTAAATACTCTAGGAACAACAAGTAGGCCTGCAGAGCGAGAGCGAAGTCCTCTAATAGGGTTTTATGGATTCAAGATTTATTCTTTGGGATTTGTGATAGTAATTACATTCATGCTCCCTGTGTATGATAGTAGTGCTTCTGAGTTTGTCATCTTGGACTCTAGTTCTAGATTTCTCTTTAGATGATAATTCTTTTCTGTGTCCCGTCCATCCTGGCCTCATCTCTGTTTTCCCTCTGTCTGCATCTTTGTCTCAAGCATCTTTGTCTGGGTCTACGTGTTAGTCATGTCTCCATGTTTATCTTCTGTTATCTCCATGTCTTAGTCTCTATATTTGTTCACCTTCAGAGTCAAGTCTGGGTTTCTGCTCCCGTGTTCTGTTACTTCCTGTTTTATTTTGGTACCCTGTGTTCCACGTGTATTATGTTCAGTTTTGCTTCCCCTCTCTCCTCAGTCTGATTAGTGTTAGCTGTCTTCGCATCTGTGGCCTGTTCCATGTTGTTCTCTGCATTTATATATTGTCTGAGTCTCTTGCTGTTCCTCGTCGCAATCTCCCTTTTGCTGTGTGATCCATTTGAGTCTAGTTCATGAATCCCGGCTTCTTCCTTCTCAGAATTATTTTGTATTTTGTTTTCTTTAGTTTAGCAATAAAGCCACCTGGAGTTGAAGTTTGTCTCGCCAGTCCTGCATTGGGCTCTTTTTCCTGCCTGTCACGCAGCAATTCCTGACACATAATAGATACTGGACTTTGGTTTGTATGATTTATGTGAATAATTGCTCAAATGAAAACTGAACATTTCAGATGGGGTTTTTTTTACAGTTATTTAAAAAGTACACCATGTCGAGGTAAAAAGTGATCATTTGCTTTTTGTTTAAAGTTTATTGCTACTACCACCATGTGGCCAAAATAGTCAGACATTACAGGCTTAATTCAAGTAAAAGAAAGAAAAGTAAAAATGTAGTTGTCATTTAAATTCTATGTAGCAAGGATTGACAGCTAATGTTAGCTTAGCTCAGTAGTTCAGTGAGCAGCTCTGCTTTATTAGAGAACAGTTTATATTTCTAAATGATGAATGACTAAAACAAAGTATATTTTAATTCTAAGTACTTTATATGAAATGTTTTTAAATATAATAGGTGCTAATAATATAAATATAAATATAAACCGTGCTGCCTTAGGCAGCACGGTGGCACGGTGGTTAGCACTGTTGCCGCACAGCAAGAAGGTCCCCTCCGGGTACTCCGGCTTCCTCCCACCGTCCAAAGACATGCAGCTTATGGGGATAGGTTAATTGGATAATCCAAATTGTCACTAGGTGTGAATGTGTGAATGAAAGTGAGTGCGAATGGTTGTCTGTCCCTGTGTGTTGGCCCTGTGACAGACTGGCGACCTGTCCAGGGTGTACCCCGCCTCTCGCCCTATGACAGCTGGGATAGGCTCCAGCGCCCCCCGCGACCCTGAAAAGGATAAGCGGAAGCGAATGGATGGATGAATATAAATAATAATATAAATAACACAAATGGTTTGTATACTGTTACGTGCCAAGAGAGGTGGCTTTGCTTTTGAGTTCTATTTATCTTTCAGGTGTTAAGCCTCCACCTATTGGCCAGTTCGAAGTTGATTGGCATGTGTCTATTGGCTGGTCTGGGCCCAGTTGGCCAATCACACGCCGAGGATCACTACAAATGAGCAGCTCCCTGGCCAGCTGGTGGCTGCTGGCTTCTGCTATGACAAACATTTGTGAACAGGCTTCTTTGTATTATTGTGTGGTGGGAGGCTGGACAGGTAAGCTGGGGTACCCTATACACTGATTGCAGACGTTAAACTGTTAGACACACTAGGTTATGCGGTTGATGCCACTTTTGTATGTTTTCACTGACCTTTTGTCGAGCAGCTAGGTAGGCCTTTAGTTTTGCATTTTTGTTTTAGTTAGGCCCTGGGAGCTCTCGACCTCTTTTTGTGTTATTACTTTCTTTACACATAAGAATGTTTTTACCCCTATTTCCCATCCAGATAGGCTCACAGCCTTGCGCTCAGCACGGCTTGAGTCGAGTTGCTCTGTTGCGAGGCCAGTGAGGCAACCTTCTCCTCCCCATGGTGAGCGTGAATGCTTTTGTTGCCAATAAAATAGATTCCAATAAATCCTGCCTGATTCTTAACTGTCCTGTTGTCCTCCTCCTTCATTGATTGTGGTTGTCCAGTGTTGCTGTCTCCTTCCTGCCTTTGCCACCACCATGGTAGGGGGACGTAACAAACTGTCAGATATAATAAGTATATCGTTATATAAACAAATACCCATGATATGGTTTTTCTCAAACATACCTCCAGAACTGTTAAAAATCATGGAGAGCTAGAAAAGCAGAAATAGAATTAGCATGTAATTAGCTTTTCATGGGTACACTACGCAGATGTAAAAAGTGTCATAATTCTCTCAGTTGCAATAACTAACAATAATTAGCTAACTTATAACAGTCCAGTCTGCTGAGTTGGTGAAATTAAGCTAGATGGCATGTAATGATCTGCCACCATGTCGCTAGCTACAGGGGGACTGTTTAGGTTAAAAATACCTATGTATCACCACAGGTAATGCCTTTTTAGGGTGAGGCTTAAATAGTTCTAAATAACAGTACACTATACACTGAGGTCCAGTCAGCACAGCATTTTGCAAGTTCTGACAGACAAGTACCAAGATCGCACCAATGCCACATGGTTGGACATATATTCTACAAAAAGACACGGGTAAGCTTAACATTCATTATGTGTCCTAGACCCTGACCCCAGATGCTCTTTTGCACAAAATGCTTCCTGTTTTTGTGAAGTTTTACAAATTGAGCTTAAGCACACATAGTGCTAATAAAAAGCTGTGAAGGGTTGAATGAAAAAAATTTTTTTTTTAGGTATTATATCTTTTAAACAACAAGATGAGGGAACTGTGGCATGTTGGGACAAGAGTCCAGCTAAACAGAGGAGGCTTGGACCTGGAAGCATTATTATCTGAGCGTTCATAAGTCATCACTTAACAAGGAGACCCTTCAAGACCAGTTGCTCTTCCTTTGCCTTCCTTTGTCTCTGCATCCTTTCCTTTGTTGTACAATGCCACTTTCAATCTCTCCTCTGTGATGATGCTAGAAGGGTGGTAATTAGTATAAGTGCACTTTTGCATGTGTGCGCATGTATTTGCACAAATCTTTGTGTGTAATCTGTGTTGTAGTGCTGCTGGTGGTGGTGGGGTTGTTGGACTTCTGCTCTACGGATGTCATAATTAGGAACTGGAATTCTGTGAATTCCTGGGAAGGCTACACAGTCCTAGAAGGCTTTTCATCTGCTGCATCAGCCCTGCCCCCTCTCAGCCTCTGGCCTTATGGAAAAATACAACATGTTCCAACACACACCATCACGGCAATCAATTACCCCTAACTGTAGAAAACACATCGTAAACAACAAATATCCCAAAACATCCTACAATTGTAACCTCATGGCACTGAGGTTCACAAACATCTGTGACATGCTGGTTTGATCTGGACTCAACCACTAATTCATGAGCTGGCTAATTAACCTCAACTATTCTAAATATATTGTGTGCTTTATTTGTACCACTATAAGAAAATAGTTCCTTACTTGGTGTTTTTGTTTTCCAAACAAGAAAAAAGTGGTAAATGCATCCTCAGCAATACAATAAAATGCTTTCCTTAAAGACAGGTACTCATATATAAGCCGGTTATATGAACACAATAACAGTCAAATGCTTTCTGCATATGCAGGCGCCAGAATAGAAACAATGCTTTCCAATCAAGCCATGTCAAACAACACTTTTCTAATGAGCTGCCTACCAGGGTTATTATTGCTCGCTGATGTTGCATCCAAGATGTATCTGAGAAGCATAAGCTAATCAACGACCCAAATAAAAGTGTGGCTACAGAAAGTAACTGCTTATATACCAGCGATTCTTCAAACCCACATAAAACTAAGCTGAGAATTCGGCAAAATTCACTATTGTTACTTTGAGGTTTGGCACTACACACCAAGAGTGAGGTAGCTTTTCTAGACATTTTTGGCTGCTGATTTTCAACTTAAATGGGGGCTTTGGTGAAAAGCCTCAAAATTATCCTGCTGGTTATCGTGAGGTTAACTAAATTTTTTTTGCTTCATTCTGCCATGAAGTACTCGTATTGTGATTTTTGGACTTTTATGCTATGGTTAGAAATGGAACAACAGAGGGTTTGTTTGATATCACCACAATTACTGATACTATTACACCTGGTGCTACTATAAAAAAGACAAAAAAACAATAATAATAAGAGTAATACGTATTTAAGCAATTTTAGTTTTATACGTTTTTGGATTCTGGTTTTTGCGTTATTGTAAATTATAGCAGCAAATATTGCTTTACACCTAACATGACAAGTGGTAACTAAATTGCCCATAGGTGTGTATGTGGGTGTGAATGGTTGTCTTTCTCTATGTGTTAGCCCTGCGATAGACTGGCAACCTGTCCAGGGTGTACCCTGCCTCTCGTTCTAAGACAGCTCCAAGACCCACGACCCTGAAAAGGATAAGGATAATGGCTGGGGAGATGGATGACTAGTGGGTTTGTTTTTAAGGTGTACTGACATCTCTGACATGACTGACATGTCAGTTTGTCCAAAGGTCGTGTAACGCGAGAGTATTTGCACTGGGAGAAATGCATGTATCTTTACATTTGGTTGCCAATTATTTAACTGCCGCTGATCAGCAGTTGATCAAGTGCCATTTCTTGGAATATCTCGTTTGAGCCTTGTGTTTAGGGCTCTGTCAAGTTGTTTCCTTTGTGTTTTGAGTAATGAAATTGATTTAAATGTCCCTTCACATTTGGATACCTTTTAATAGCCCTGGATTGACACCCAGTGCCCAAGACCTCACAGTGCCTTTATGTGACAAAAATCCGAGCACACAGCAAAATTCAATTTAGTTTGCCAGCCTTAGTGATGCTGGAGACATCCAACCTATTAGTTTTTCACAGGTTGGCCTAACATCAGGTTTCACTGGGCTCCATGTAGGCTGGTGTTACTATGTGATGATAATTACACATTAAACATACTGAAAAGTGTAAAACGTATTTCAGCATTAATACAAAACCCTATTTATAAATCCATCAAGGTGAGGTTTCAGCCACTGAACAAAGACCTCTGTAATTCAATTACATTCAGTTCTATTTTATTTATATAGTGCCAAATAACAACAACAGTCACCTCAAGATAAAGACTCTACAATAATGATGTAATGACAGCAAAAATCTAATTGTACCGAAGCAAGATATGCCACAGGATCACGGACTGCAAGAAGTGTATGTTCGTGTAGGTTTGTGTGTGTATTTTTTTGCGTGCACATTTTTATTAAAGGGCAGTGATCAGTCACTGCTTTCTGTCATGGTAGGCGTGCTGCCAGGAGATGTGGTGACAGATGAAATGAATGACACGAAAGAAGCTGTGTGGTTGAAAAATCCTTCAGAAACTAAATTAAGTCAATATGACTTCACCTCAAATATATATGCATACGTCACACAGTCAGCTCATTCACGTAGCTTCCATATTACCAGCAAGTGAATAAATTGATAAATGAGGTTGCCATATGCCCTCTCAAACACATTTATATGCCAGGACCAGCATTTTGGTCTTACAGTGGAAAGAGGTATTGTTCCAATGCAAGAATACTGTGAGCCAGCTTGTCTTCTAACACAGTCTAATGAGGCAGCACCAAATGACTATCCACTCTAACACTCTTTCTCTACGTGCACTTCTCTGAATATCCCCCGTGTCTTGGCTGACCTGACTCTGAATATGGGTCACAGGCTACACAATCACCTTGTAATTACCAGAGAGTAAACAAGCCAAGCCAGAGGAGAAGTTTTAATGATTGTCAGGCTGCCACAAAGGACCCTTCATTTCTAATGAGGGGTAAGTGTGTCATATTATGTTGCACAATTGTTGGACCTGACCACCACGATAAATATAGTATCCCTCCAATATTATGGGATCAAGGACATTTTGGGCGATCAGTGCAATCAAACAGAAGTGTAACCCAGAAAGACTTCCTCTGCTTCGACGATGATGTCAAAGCTGACCTTACATAATAAGCACTTTGCCCAATTCTTGAATCAGATGATTAATTGCTCACCAGTCTTTTCAGCAGCTATGACACTATGTGCCACCCACAGAGTCCACTCTGGCCTCATGTCTCACTCTCATTAAACGGGGCCTTTGTGTCCCAGCTGCTCTCGTTTTGTCCCAGCATGCCCACCTGTGTCTCTAGCCATGATGACATCACCTCTGACCTAATCGAGGTTAGAGCAGCCAAGGTGAGGGCTCTCACAGGCAGCTACAGTCCATCTCTTTCCCCTTATCACTCAATAACTCCTTTGTGCTGGCGAGGCCTGTGGGCTTATATGGACAGTAATGAGACGGGGCACTTTGTAATCTGCCAGCACTGTAGCAATATAACCCATACAGAGCAAACTCTATAATAGCACATTGTTTGAGGCAAGTTAAGTGATGGTCTGCGATGTGGTGCTTTCACACCACTTGGAGTCAGAGCCCAGAGCTGGCCTGCTGAGCTGGGCCAGTAAAACCTCTCTTTTCACAAGTCAGGTGAGTTAACACACCAAGAGACCGGGAAAGGCTTTGCAGCTTGATGCTGAAATACTGCGAATTTTTATGCACACTCACAAAAAAAGTTTAATCTAAACACACCTAAATGATTTCATGGTTAGAGAAAAAAACTGCACTGTCATCCCGCTAAATTCGGAATGGTCTTATAAAATACGTTTTGAATGTGGTCAGGGTTTGGGAGATGCAAGGAGAGGAGGCAACATCTCATGCACACACACACACACACACACACACATAGAAATGCACACAGCCATAAACTGAGCCAGATTTAGAAACTAAGATATCATATTCAGGTTCCTCGAAGACTTTGGTATGTGATATTTCATAGCTTCTTCTTCTCACAGCCCAGCACTCCTGCTTTCTCGTGCGCTTTCTATTCTGAGAGAGTTACTGAGTTATGTTTACACAGCAAAGTTTAAAATTCTGCTTTGATTTACTGCTTAGATTTTTTTTTTACAGCATCGTTTTTATTAAGGTTTTTTTTGTGGCTTTATTTAACAGCCCTCAGACAACGTAGCAAGTAAAGACGTGGTATGCTTGAGTAGAATTATGTCAGTGATATAGAGGTCATGTCATCACACAGTTCCAGTGGCTCACTGGTTGGGTTGGTTTGCACAAGCGACTAACTCAGTATTAAAAACTGTTATATAACAGTTTTATTAGCATATATTTTGGTTTTAAAGGCATAGTTTACTTTTTACCTCTCTTGCTGGGAGTTATTTGAGAAGACTGGCACCACTTGTGCACATGTCTGTACTCAGCACAAAGAAAGAAAAACAGTGAGATAGTCTTGTATTACGCCCTCGGGGGAACCTCATTTTGTCAGCATAAAACTGCACTTTACGTGTAGATTAAAAAGAAAAAATATGACACAAGTTGCACGTTCAGAAATAATATCACCTGAGGTGACTTTTTTTTTTTTTTAAGTTACTGTTTTGACAGCACGGGATACCGTAAGGTTTCGAATCAATCCTCGGTGGGGTCACTCAGGAGTTATTGTCCGGCAGTTTTCCACAACAAAGCCTGAACTTGTAACCAAATTACACACACATGCTTCCCGTAAAGCACCGTAAAGAGTCTGTAAACTAGTAACATTAATTGCTGTCACAGAAGCCTCTCTCGCAGTGAAGCGTCCCCCTAATTCACACACAAATGCGCACACACTTGCACACACACCCCAGCTTGGCCTCTCTGTTGTGGTTTCATTGGTCGGTCACTTGCCAGGGCCCCAGGGGTCCCAACTCAGAACACATGTCCGCTTTCTGTATGTTTACAGTACAGCAGTCAAAGTGAATGAACGTTACGGCTGTCAAAGCACACTTGTCTCTTTTCTGGACGCTGTCACTGCAAGAAGACAATGCCTTTGTGCAATGTAAACATGAAAAATATTCTTAATACACCAAAAACAAAACACAGTTAAAAAGTAAAAATAACAGCTTTAGCTGCCATGTGAACCAGACCACAATGATGCTCACACTTTAGATGTCTCTCATCCACACACCGTCACTGCTCTGCATGCATGCATGTAGATATACAAGTGTGCAGTCAAGTTGGAAATGACAAGTGCTTGGAGGCTGATGTGCAGCATCACTGTCACATCCCCAAAATGTGAAAATAGCTCAAATCAGCACTGTAGACTTTATAGATGGGAAGACATTACTTAAAACATAGTATGTTAACCTCTGTAGTGGGTACCAAGCAGTAAACCTAACCTGCTACTGACAAAGTGATTGGACTAAAGGTACAGATTAGTCACTAAATGGAAGTTTATGTGAGATATTTCAGTCAAATTTACAGCTGTGTTCTGAAACTATACTGCAGCTGGACAATGTCTGATCACAGCATAAGATTATCTTTAACCTTGTGCACAACATTTTAAGTCGTGTCATTCATTTGGTTTGTCAAACCGCTGAATGTTCTGGCTCTCTGTGCCAATGCTTGGTGTTTTGTGTTGCATTCAAGTAAAACATTAAATATGCATTGTGCGATAGAGGTCCTCATCTCTCCACCATTCACCAAGTAACATATTTTTTTCATTGGTTGTACTTATTTGTATTTTTGTATTTCCTTCAGATATCTGTACCTGAGCTGAGGTAATGCAAAAATGTCCCTGTCGTGGGATCAATAAAGTCTTATCTTATCTTATCTGTAAATACTGGGATGCACAATTATATGAAAAGGACGAAAATGCCACAACACCTGTGAACCAGCTCTTGAGTTGCGATATTAGCATCAACTGCATTTATCTTGTAGGTAAAAGAAATAAATGAAAAAAATTTACATGTCTAGGTGTCCATCAGCTGGTGATTTCTCTGTTGTCTGTGTTTCTGAAACTGTATGACAGGCCCAACTAGGCTCCACATAGAGCCACTGCAAATGGGGTGTACACAGTGAAACTAAGTGAAACAAATGTTGACGCTATTGTATTTGCCTAAATATTTCACTTTATTCAACTTTGATCCTTTTTTTATTCTTAACGACTGATTTTTTTAATGTGGTGGATGGTGAACGAAGTGAAGTTGTTTCTGCTTCCAAAGCGAGGCATGCCAGAAGAAGTTTGCAAACTGCTGATGTGCACTGACTCGCTGAGGACTCAAGTATTCCTGTGAAAACGCTGCAGAAAGAAGCAAGTGCACGTGCCACGAGTGACACTTTTGCTGAAAGTGACTGCGGCTGTTAAAATGCCAATGATCACAGCAGAAAGGTCGTTAGGTTTTTGTGCCTAAACTCTCCAGGGGTTATTTTTCCCATACGGCCTGAATGCAGCGTCAGTAGGCAGCGGTGACGCACACGCTATTACGAGCCTGTGGTCCACTTCAGTGCCCTGATTGGGCCAAATCGAGGGTGTGTGGACAGCGTGGGCAGTTTTTAACAGACGTGAATTGAGCAGGACTCTTCACTTTGTGGTACAGACACAACTGGAAACGGATCAAGCTCGTCTCCAGACACGTGCCACCGCGCGCAATACACCCTCCTTGATGGAACGTGATGGACGTGATGGAAGTCGGCTGGACTTTTAAAATACTGGAGCGTTGCAATTTCCATTCCGTGCACATCAAGCTTAAGCCAATTTCTGATACTATGTATCACTGTATATTCTATATAGCTGTGTGTTTGAATTGAATATTAATAGCATGTTTTTTAAAAAAATCGAGTATTAGGACAAGTAGAGAAGACAGAGTGGGGCAAGATTGTCATAAATTCATGGCAGAAAAAAAAAAGTCTACCACATCCACCAGAGGAATATAATGGGAATATTGAAATGCTGAGGTTTTCTGTGCTGCATCATCTCCTAGCCAAAATACCTCCCATTTCTCAGCTGTGGTGACTTCTCCAAAACTCATTCCACTGACTAAAAACCTCAATTAAAACGATAGATACTGCAGTCTCGAGACAATAATTATCTATATTTAGAGCTATAAGTGATCATCATTTTGGTTTAGGTTAAAGCGGGAGTCCAGTTCCCACTCTAGGCTAATTTCATTGATGGTCTAAATATAGCCTAGGTTCTTTTTTTCTTTTAGTTTTCTTTTTTTCCTTTCAGTTTTTTCCAACAGTCAGAGCCAGAGCTTCCCAGGAAAATGATTTTTTCTTTCCCTGAAAATAAATTAAATGTTATGATAAACAGATTTCAAAGTCACAGATCTATGAAATTTGGTCTGCCACAATCAGATGCCTGCTTGTCTGTCTCTTCCTCTGTCTGTACTTCACTCTCCCACACACACGCACACACACGCACACAACTTCCAATAGTTTATGGGGCATCTGAGCAGTGGCGTAATGTATTTATCTTGGGTTCTGGTTGTAGATGGGCCGTTACCACCCACCCTTCCACCCCCAACGTAGTTTGTTACACACCTCTGGGTTTTAATAGTCAACCGATGCCTGTGGTTTGAGGAGGTCTCCTTTCCTTGCACGTTAGGCAAAGAGGAGAGTTGCTCAGGTTGTGGACGTGAGTGCGTTCATCCTCCTGTGTGTGAGTGTAGACAGCTGGGTTCATTACAGAATGGTCGCCCTAGTGCTGTGCTGTAATTAAAAATGAAAAGGAACAGACAATTAGTATCAGTGGGCCCCCTGGAGGCTTCAGATATAAGTGCATTTCCCACATGCTGCACCTTGATGGTAATTTCCTGCTGTCCTTGCCATTTCTTTTTTTCCACATGTAGCAGCCCTCTGGCATCCCAAGCCATGCACCCATGCTTGCATCACTGTACCGACTCCTATAGAGGGCTTTACCTGAAAAGCAGCAACGCCATTAGGTCACTGGAAAAATTTAGAATATGGAGACTTAATGTTCCTTCTGCAGTGAGCTTGCAGTCATTCCACATGGCATCCTCAAGTGTTGCTCTTGAAAAAGATTCCTCAAGCGTCTCCAAATGCGCAACCTTGCCAGTGTTTGTCCTCTATTCTTAGATCACTCCCTGTAGTAGTGAGTAGGAACTCATTGTCACAGACTAAACTGGGAACTGTGTAACAGAGCTCTCTGTATGTAGTTCCCCATAAAAAAAAGTTAAGGAATTCTATTTATAGCAGTCAGCAGTCAGTCATAAAAGTTATTATAATCTGACCTTAAAATCAGTGTATATTATTAATAGGCTGGTGTGCAATTGCCAGGCAGTTAAATTTCATTAAGCGTTTCTGTCACAGCAAACTTTGCACCCACCTTCTGTGGAAGCAGCGTTCTCACACATGTTGTCGACACTGCGCTTAATTTAAAAGCTGCCTTGGAATAATGAGTAGTAAGCTGCAGATCCACTGACATCAGATTGCTTTTTTATTGCAGTGTTTGGACATTACACATGTTACATTTTCCAGCATATTGGTAAGCGTAATGCGTCTTGAATCTCCCACTGCTCTGTGTATCCTATGTAAGTGTTTCCATGGCATAAGCAGACTTTCTGTTTACTTTTCATTGCTGCAATAAAAAGCAGGAACTGCAGCTTATCTTAGATCAAATCAACTAGATAAAGACTATTAAACGTCTGGTTGGGATATTGGATGTCTGAGGGTTATGCTGATTGTAGAATTCAAGTCAGCTTACTCATGAATATTGCCTTAGAGGGCCAGTTTTTATGGCAAAAAGGGGACTTTTCGCTGGACACTCCCCTAAAACCTTGGACGTGGATTTCTGCGTCTCTGATTGGTTGTAAAGCCCCGACCGACAACACCTGCTTAACTCCTTCATCCAAATTGACACCCGGGGCTCTCAGAAATATAGGCAGCATCACTTCCAGCTCGTGCATTCAGTCCAACAGCTGCCCCATAAGCCACCGAGCAGCAGCTCCGTCGATCCAAGGTGCACCCTCACCCACGCAGAGACACTCGCACTCGCCGGATCTTTGCAGTGGGGATAGAAGCTCATTGTCGGAGAAGCAATGTTTGTCAAACTGGCCGTGCTGCTGCTGCTGGTTTTGTCAGTACTGGAGCAAGTAGTGGGAACGGATAATATTGACATTTATGACACCCCCCCGGAGAAACCTGCGAGCCAGAAAGGACGCCTCTCCCTGCAGAACACAGGTAAGAAATGAGTGGCAATAGAGGTAAGAATCGTGTGGTTTGTCCGGACACGTGTTTCTCGTGGCTGCAAAATTAAACCATGCAGGAGGCACGTTCAGTCGGTTTTGGCAAATCCGTTTTTTTAAAATGTTTAATTTTTATTTATTTATTTTAACTTAAATCCCGACGTTTCACTCGAGAGACGTTTTTCGATACCCGCGAAAGACGATATTTTGTAAATACTCAGATAGAAATTCAGTATGTTAGTAAACTATTAATAGAACGGCGCAAGGTAATAGGCAACGTATACGGCAGCGCATCTAGGTGTGCGTGCGCGCTTGTTAATGTGTGCGCGCGTGTCACAGCTGATTATTTCAGTGGTTAGCTGCTTTAAAAAATACATGTAAATATGTATGTCTGCGCTGTGTAGGCTGTCTCCTGATATCAGTGCTGGGTGAGGTGTGCAGGTTAGTAGAGCGGTAATGAGTGCAATAGTGCGGTGCTTGGTCTGCGCTGAAGGCAAGCTGGAGTTAATTTACTGAACCAATCCTCTGAGGCAGTAGTGCTTATTAAATACCATAAAAAAGGGGAAGTATGCTTCACCCAATTAACACAAAGCCCCAACACCAATACCACCATCACCTTCTCGGACTGCTGCTCTTTCCCTGGAACTTGCACTTTATATTGGATGATTTTTACCCTCACAGACCGCAAGTCTTGGTCGAGACCGACCATGTGAACCTGTGTCAAAATATTAGAGCCTAGTTGTTATCTTTCCTCCACGCTGAAAAAAAAATGGGGACAAACTCCAATGCAGGTCTCTCTCTCTCTCTCTGCAGAGACCCTGGTAACACCACTGTGTAATTCAATGCAAGCTGCGGCCAAGCTCGTACGATCCAAGCACATTCCCGTGATGCCAAAACAAGCACTGCTGACAGCGGCTCACTTTTCCTGCGCACTAAAGTTCAACTCAGTGCCTACAAAACCCCCGTAGCAGCCCCCCGCCCCTCTCTCCTCCAAACACACACACACACACACACACACAGCCTCACCACCACCACTACCACGAAAAAAAGAGGCTCTTTGTTGACAAGCGGGATTTCTAATAAGTCACACTTAATCCTTTATTTGCTGCGGTCGAGACAGAGTCTCCTTTTCTTGCAAACGGGGGCACAACTCTGACTGTGAGACAAAAACTGTTCTCACGCCCATCAGTTACCAGCTCCAAAACTTATCACCTGTGTAATGATGTATTACTTAAGTTAACAGTTAACGGTTGTCAGAGCCAGACTGAACTGTAAATGCTCTGTTGCCTCACGAGGTAACTTGCCATTTGCCACATTAATCTAAAATTGATACGGGGTCCCACTGTGATTTGTGATGTGATTCTGCCCTTTTTTTGTTTTTTTGATACTTGTATCTGATGCCTGCAGTTAAAACAAAAGAAAGGGGGAAAGAGACAAGCCTTTGATATAAATGTGAAAAGTTCTCTTTTTTGTGCTTGCATCACTGCTGTTGCATTTTCAGTATGCACACTTGATTGGCTCTACAAATATAAGAGTACAAGACTTGTTGATGCACATTTAGGGGGGACACTGAAATGGCTGCTCGTTTTTCCTCCACAAGTAGTTAAGGCTGTATCTGCAATGCACCATCCTATCTCAATGCTAGGCAGTGCAGATGGATTGTGGTGCAGAATGACACAGTAATATCTGTCACCAAGTGTTCCTCTGCAGGAGGAAAGGCTTGGGGAAATTAAGACTTCCTCTCATCCCTGCACACACCCTCCCCTGCATTCTTTCTCTCTATTAGAGAGAACGCACACGAACAGCATCTGTGGAAATAGTTATACGCCACATCAGCTTTATGATTTGTGCAGCAATCGGTGCTGAAGTGGAGTTGTGCCTCCAAGCTGTATGGTCTTCGTTGCCAGCACGCCTGTAACGGTCTGCGTGCTTTCTATGCTGAGAACAGATGATAAGGGCCCTCCTCTAACCTGTTCTCTGTTTCCAGCTGAGATTCAGCACTGCCTGGTGAGTGCAGGGGATGTCGGCTGCGGTGTGTTTGAGTGCTTTGAGAACAACTCCTGCAAGATACGAGGGCTACAGGAAATCTGCATGACGTTGCTGCACAACGCTGGCAAATTTGACTCTCAGGTACTAAACGAATCTGTCTGTTTGCAAAAAAGAAAATGGTAAAACAAGAGGCAGCTTTCCTTTTTATTAGTCCATTGCTTCTGAATCATCAATTTTCTTTTTAGAAGTACGATCATACATGCCCTGAACTAATCATCATTTCTTTTTCCCTTTCTTGACAAGTTCACATGCCTTTCAGCGGAGTGATGTGTGTACAGTTAGGACTAAGCGTCATGAGCCAGCTGGCTAGAAGCCCAGTGAGCTCCCTTTTCATACATAGCAGAGGTTGAAGCCTTGCCAACTCAGGCTTGACTGGGGTGTTAATATGCCTATAGGGTCACATACTAGGAACTTACATTGTTGGCAGAAGATTTCAGCAGAAGAACGGCGGTATTTGACTACTATTTTCCTTGTGAATAAAGTGTAGTTACCATTTATAGAACACAACCAAAAATACACTCCAAAACTACTAAAATAGATGTACGGTACCCACAAAATGCCAAAGCTATCTGTGTAAGTAATATACATGTAAGAGAGAAGGAACACCACATGAGCTTGCTCTATAGCTGATTTTCTAGGAACTTAAAGGGAACCCGTATTTATGTGTACATAGGGGAAGTCCTTCATCAAGGATGCTTTGAAATGTATGGCGCATGGTCTGCGACACAAGTTCAGCTGCATCAGCAGAAAGTGTGTGTCCATTAAGGAGATGGTGTTCCAGCTCCAGAGAGAGTGCTACATCAAACACAACCTGTGCTCTGCCGCTAAGGAGAACGTGGCCGTCATGGTGGAGATGATCCATTTCCAAGATCTGTTCCCCAAAGGGTAAGGGTCTGATCTGGACCAGGTTTAGATTGGTATTTTCTCTAAGCCGTCCCTTCTCTTTAATCCCAGATCTTTTTTTTTTTTTAAATTAAGATTTTGTGAATATTTTTATTTGTTCTTCTGTTGATTGTAAAGATGCATCTCAGTGAAGTCTATCCATTTGCTAGACGCTTATTGTACTTCCAAACCTAATGTGCCTCTCTCTGCTCAGTCCATATGTAGAGCTGGTGAATATTCTCCTGAGTTGTGGAGAGGAAGTGAAGGAGGCGCTGACACGCAGCGTCCGACTACAGTGTGAGCAGAACTGGGGGGCCCTCTGCGACAGCTTGAGCCTCTGCACCTCAATAGCCCCGTCTCCTGCCAGCACCCCAGTCGAAAACCGCCGCCACCTCATGCCTTCACAGCCTGAACCAGAGCACCCTCGCCTGCCGCGGCAAGGTGAAAAGGAGAAAGCTGGTAAGGCAGGCTTCAGCTCTCACCCACGTAACCGCAGCCAGGGACCCCGCCGTCATAGTCCGGAAGCTGGAGTGGTGGCTGAGGAGGAAGACCCCAAGGCCACCGACATCCGGAGGTGAAAGCTCAGGAAATGGACTTTTGACCTCCTACACCATTTAAAAGCCACACTTGCAGACTTGTGTACACCTTCACACAACTACAAACACACACATATTCACACACCTTTCAACATATACACACACACACACAAATTCCCATAGACTGAGCTGAAGGAAACAAGCCCCGACTTTTCCTATCCTTATTCCGCTCTTTCTAGTCATTCCAGCAGTCCCACATGGTAAATGTGCAGGGTAATCATGGTGTAGCTCATGCCAGACTGTAGGCCACATTATCATTATTATCATTATTATTATTATTATTATTATCATTATTATCATTATTATTATTATTTTAAAAATGAATAACAATTGTTGACTATTTCAGCTGTTAGGACTATTTTGGCTCTAATATAGCATTTTCTCAAATCATACTTACTGTAAGATTTGATTATATTTGTATTATTTATTTTATTCTTTATGCAAAGTTGAAATATCAATATGTACATAGAATATCTATATTTATATGAACATGTATAAATATAGTTACAATATGCAATACTGATATACTATAGGTGACATAGTATATGGTGTGCTGTCTGTCATTCTCTTCACAGTATTGCACCCATCACACAAAGGTCTGTAGATATGTAACATACACTATTTGCTGTTTTCAAAGTGGAGATATGTATTATAACTATAGATACTTGATGATTAATACAAATTGTACAGGATTTAAGTCCAGTTCTGGCACATATAAATTGTAGTGCATGACGGCCATTAAATGTGTGCATTCTTCAAAGTGTAAGTCCACTCGGAAGAGAATGCAAATGTAATGCTACGAATATGAGCAGTTAGTTCACACTTGTATGTATTGATAAGTCTCTCGCAAAGCTAGAAATAAGAGCGCAGAGACGCTTCGTCGATGTCACCCTGGCACCGCTCTCTGGGCAGCAGTCAATGGGGATCTGTATGCTTCACGAGTATTAGATATATTCTATTCACGTGTCTTACTTTAAATGCAAGTATCACACCACTCTCATTCATTGTTAATAGAGCTCTGGAAACTGTGTGTCAGAGACATTGCAGATCGGTGTCAGTGTGTTTGGTTTCAGGAGCCGTCACTCATGTTCACAAACAGCAGCTGAACTGTCAAATGTGTGACTGTCAGCTATCAGCGGCAAAGAGGATGTTCGATTTCAAATGCCCCCCCCCCAAAAAAAAACAAAAAAACAATCACAAACATCAGCGTGCCTAAAGTCATTAATGTCCACCGTGACCGCTTCTCTGTGATTTTAATTGAATCGATGATACTGTGTCATGAGGGAGGTTTTAATGTTAAAGGTGTTGAGCCACAAAGTCTCGGATTTTGCATTGTCGGTTTGTGTTTGACCAGTGCAGCTTGAGAAATAAGGCCACATTAGCTCAGTAGTCACCCTCTAGCCAGAGACCGTTTCCTTTAAGCAGCCTGGATTTCCTCTCGACGACGGCACCAAAAAGGCCTGCATCCTCACTGAACCAGGTCGAGCCGTGCCGTCCTTCCTCGGTGTCCCAGTGGGTGTGAAAGAGGCTTGACAGAAACCCTCCAGATCTCCTGGCCCCTATAAATTAGTCCTTATTCATCTCTGGTCCCATACCTAGGTCAGACATGAAGGCCTGTTATTCTACCCGTTAGAGCCGCAAGCAACACAGCGAGGACCCAGGAACTGGGTTAAGTCCACACACGGGGGCTCTGGCGCTGTTATTCTAAATGTTATATTTACAGAGGCCACCAGAGAATTCCTCTGGGTCACAGCCAAGAGCCAGCAAAACAGAGAGGCAGAGACGAGTGGAGCAAGGAGTGAGACGAGCCCAATGTCTTTCTTTCTTTCTTTCTTAAATGTGATGATTCACTCTGTCTTTCCTTCTCCGAGGACTCTTCTTTTCCTCCTTTAGGGCACAGACATGCAGATTTTTGACCATTTCAGGCCAGTCACATGCTTCAGTTGTGGAAGTGCAGTTTATGAACACATTTCACCACATGCTGAGGAGTGCTTTGTGCAAAAATAAAAATAAGACATGTTCAGATTTTGTGGCTCAGTTAAAGCTTTTTCACAGTTTTTTCTCCTTTTGCTACATACTAAAGATAAAGATTTATTCTCCCATTCTCCCACTCATTTAGACACGATCTTAAGTGCAACTTTGAAGCTTTTTTTAATCCTTATTATTATTATTATCATTATTATTATTCTTTTGTGGAAGTTGGGATTCCTGTGACATCCCAGCATAAGACATAAGCTAATCCTATGAGAATGTACTGTATGTTTGTAACGTGACAATCTGTTAAGCGCTCTGTCATTAGGTTTGATATGGCTTTTTGTAATACTATAGTGGCTTGAATGGCTTTTTTTGCCCTGTATGTGTTCAGAGGAAAATAAAACTAACCAGGTTTCCTGTATTCTTAGTGCTCCATAACTACATCACAGGTTTTCCTCTGTTAAGCACAAAGTCTCTGCTTTCACTGCTTCAAACTACAGGACATCATCTAGAGACTTGTAACTTACTTGGGTGATGTTGGGTTTATAACCCTTGAAGTATCTTTGGACTCTTTAAGTCAGATGAACATTGTTCATTAAAATATTTTTGTCTGCATTTTGTGTTCTTCAAGGCAATTTTCTTTCTTTTTATCAATGTTAAAGTTGCATAAAACTGCAAACAGATGCCAGAGGCAAACCATTAACCATTTACTCAGCTCTAAGTAAGTTAGCAGAGAAGGCCTTGACGTCTCAGGTGTACCCACAGGTTAAAAGACACCCTATTCTCATTTGACTTGCTGCCTCCTTTCTGACAGTGAAACACGGGCTGTGTTTAAAGTTTCAAGGACTGGAAATATCCTCTCTTTTGAAAGGGCCCAAACATTTACGTCAGCAGCTCTGGATTGTATGCAATGCCGGGGCTGGGTTTAGGGTGTCAGTTTTTATGAGAAGGCCCAACAGTGTACATTGCCTCACCAAACATTTAGACAGAGCTCTGATTTGAAAGGTAGACTTTCACCTTTTATTCAGGTGCTCAAAATCATTCTAAAGTCACTTGTAGGTCATACACAAAGGTGGTAGTCACACAAATCCTGTATTCTATTTTTCCATTTGTCTTACTGTGTGGCAGGGGAGAAAGGCAGCGGCATGTCTGTGATACTATATAATTTGGCTTCATTCAGATATGGACACTCTGCAGTTCTGTGTGATTCTGCTTTGCACACTGTGCACTGCTGCATTTCTCAGTTGGTAGTGATAGGGATTAACCACTGGGTGGCGACATCTCTCTGCTTATTGACACAAAACTAACTGGAGGAAGCAGATGAGTGATTATTAAAAGTTGAGATTCTGAAAGGAAACTACAAATTGTTTTATAGATGAAAGAAATAAAGACAAAATATTTCCAGGTTTACATTTTACTTTGACATCGGCAGCATACAGAGAAGTCGTCATAAGGCCACGGATTAGAGTCTAAATGTCAAGAATGGGAATACAGCTTTAACCTCTTCATTAGCTTTAAGTTAATTTCTGACTTAAAACATGGATTTAAACCATCGTGAGTTTGTGTATGTCTGATACCAACCTCATTGATGTATCTTGTTTTTGCACTTTATTTATTTTTTATTCAAATAGGTATGTGTCTTTAGTTTTTTAATATAGGTTTCATTGCAAATCATAAAATGTCCCTTCTTTAGAAAGAAGAGTCACCTTCAGATCATTGCATGTTATATGTTAAACTTCTCCATATGTTCATATGTAGTTCATACCACACCTAAGAGGTAAGATGCTGGGCCACAATGTGTTTCAAGAACAGGTCTAATGCACTGTGGTATTGATTCTGCCAGACTTCCATTTTTCCAGTTTTCTATTTTTCCATTTTCTTAACTGCTTATCCAAGTAAGATGTGGACAGTTTCCACACTTTGTTTTTTGCCAGTGATAATAATGATGGTAGAGCATGCTGACTAATGTGTCAGTCCATAATTGTGACTCTAAAGGCCATTGCGCCATTTTCTTCATACTTATCAAACTATATGTTGAAACGTCTTATCATTCAGATTAAAAGAAAATGATTCCAGAAGCCGGTCACCGGTTCTGTTCATAATTTTTATGGACAGGATTTCTAGGCGCAGCCAAGTGGCGGAGGGCTTTCACTTTGGTGGCCTCAGGATCTCATCTCTGATCTTTGCGGATGATGTGGTTCTGTTGGCTTCATCGGGTGAGGGCCTCCAGCTCGCACTGGAGCGGTTTGCAGCCGAGTGTGAAGCAGCGGGAATGAGGATCAGCACCTCCAAATCTGAGGCCATGGTTCTCAGCCGGAAAAGGGTGGAGTGCCCACTCCGGGTCGGGGATGAGGTCCTGCCCCAAGTGGAGGAGTTCAAGTATCTCGGGGTCTTGTTCGCGAGTGATGGGAGAAGGGAGCCGGAGATCGACAGACGGATTGGGGCTGCGGCTGCAGTAATGCAGACGCTGCACCGGTCCGTCGTGGTGAAGAGGGAGCTGAGTGTAAAAGCGAAGCTCTCAATTTACCGGTCGATCTACGTCCCTACCCTCACCTATGGCCACGAGCTGTGGGTAGTGACCGAAAGGACGAGATCGCGGATACAAGCGGCGGAAATGAGCTTCCTCCGAAGGGTGGCTGGCATCTCCCTTAGAGATAGGGTGAGAAGTTCGGCTATCCGGGAGGGGCTCAGAGTAGAGCCGCTGCTGCTCCACATCGAAAGGAGCCAGCTGAGGTGGTTTGGGCATCTGACAAGGATGCCCCCTGGGCGCCTCCTGGGTGAGGTGTTCCAGGCATGTCCCACCGGGAGGAGGCCCCGGGGCAGACCCAGGACACGCTGGAGAGATTATATCTCTCGGCTGGCCTGGGAACGCCTTGGTGTTCCCCCGGATGAGCTGGAGGAGGTGGCTGGGGAGAGGGAGGTCTGGGCCTCTTTGCTTAGGCTGCTGCCCCCGCGACCCGGCCCCGGATAAAGCGGATGAAGATGGATGGATGGATGGATTCCAGAAGCGATAACTCCCTTAATAACAGAAATGTATCATCATAGTATAAAGACTTTCAATCAAAAGATTTCTTTTAACTGATTTGCAGTGAGGATTTCTTCAAAGGCAGGGGAGGGAAATTCATTTTCCCAAGGAGCCACATGGAAAACTTGGACTGTTGTGGAGGGCCACACCACTAAGCTTATAAATAATTTATATTGAGCAATTCAGCTTATTGGTGCGGCCCTCCAAAACAGACCCAGTTTCTCATGTGACCCCTTGGGAAGAGTAATTGCCCATCCCTGTTCTAAGGGGACAAGTGGACCCAAATCAAGTTAGTAGGGATCAAGGGGGTTTGTGTTTTTTCTTTCATTTGTCACATATCAGTATGTACAGTGAACATATTCCCTACTTTTGATTTTATGTGGCGTATAAAACATTTCTGCTAGCATTAACTGTACGGTGTGGCGTCAAACAGGATTAGAGAGCATGAGAGAGATTATGCGGTGCCACGCTAAGCTTTTTACAACCATGCTTCGAGTCAGAGATGGATGACCTCCTGGACAAACAATGGGCTGTTGACTGGACCAGAAATCTCCCAGCTTTCATGGTTGGTATGGCAACTGATCTCTGTCAATATGGAAGCGACAGTCATATCTCAGACAAGACTGAACAGAAGCAAGAGAGGATGTGCCTCCGAGCTGCGAAACCTGAGAAAGCTGGTTCCAGGCGCTTTGTGAACGTCTGCCCCGTGTGCTCCAATGTGAACTAATGAATAAATGACTGGGTGCCCAAGTTTCATGGATGAATCATTTAAGAACCATCTGGGGTTAAAGTGTGCACACCACCTCCTTCTACTGTTGGGTTTAAAAAGACAGATGTCCTGTATGTGTGCTACAGCTATCAAACACGCCAATCTATTTTCTGAGCTGCATGAAACACATGAAACCTCCGCAGCAAGGCCTACTTTCATTTGGAAATAATTCAATACACTTTCAATTTGATGCAATTCACTTTACCTAAATTGAATTCAGGTCAGTTTTTTTTTATATAACAGTAATTCAGAACAACAGTTATCTCGAGGCAGTTAGAAATTGTGGTCGCTGGCCTTAACTTTGAAGAAAATACATGCTTTAATAATAAACACTCAGCAGGCTGGACGGGCCAGGACAGAAATGAGCCAGAAATACCTGAAAAAGTCCCAGGGAAAGAAAGAATAGAGAGGACAAGGACCAACGAGAGAGGACACAAAGAAAACTACATGTAATAGTAATGTGGAAATAGCATATGAGGCCTGAGTTATACCAGCATACCTAAGGGATCATCCAGGGTCATCTGAGCCGACCTAAACTATAATGTTTACCAAATAACACAGCTCTAAGCCTAATCAGAGGTGCCTCATAGCTGAAGGCTCCACCTCTTCTTATACTGTCAATACAGAGCATGTTGCTCTCCAGACAGAAAAAATGATACAATTTATATTGCTTGAACTCTTGATGGGCACAATGGCGTAGCAGATGGTTGCACAAAATGTGCAGCATACATTAAAACACACAAATAATATAACATTAATATAATACTGAACTAGTAACACTCGGATCAGCTGCCTGTTATTTTTCACAAGACTCCAAAAGCTCAACACACACTGCAGTGTTGTTAAACCAACCCAACAGGCCCTGCAGGACATGGGTGGGAAGAAGTGATGTGTGTCACTACTGTTAGCACTTCCAAATGAAGGGTGGGTCTGCGTTGGGGGTTTAGGAACACTGTTAAGAGGACACACTGAAAAGGCAAACATTAACTTGTAATCTGGTTGGAAAGGAAGTGAAATGGAGTAGTTATGTCTGCTTGTTTGGATACTATTATAAAAACCATTAAGGTTATGAATGTAAGCACATGTTCTTAAAAAAACAAGCCCTGTTTCTTGAGTAGGTTTAGCCTAAACAAAAGTAATTTTACTACCACAAGAGTAATGTATACGCTGTGCAAGCAAGTGCACTCCTTTTGAACAGGACAACCTTTCATCTCTCGTTGAATGGCCATTTACATTGTTAATGAATCAGCTTCTCCAGAGGGGAATTAAACACCTATGTAAACTTTTGGTTTGCAGGAGGATAATGGGTGTAGAAGATGACATTCTAGTGTAAAAATGTGATCTAGTAAGTGAAAGTATGATATGATGACATGATCAGAGGACAACTGGCCAAAGTGAAATGAATGAACCTCTCAAGCTCGATTACATTCTGAAAATAGCAGCAGCTTATTTTAACGAGATTGCTATGCGGGACTATGCTGTGGATAGGGATTGTAGCAGATCAATAAAATCTCCCTACTATCTATCTATCTATTGCTACCAAAGTACGCTGCTTTTCAGGGCCAATATAAAACTACAAACATTTGCTTAGCCAAATAATCTCATCTGCATTTGAAAAAGGTGGTTGCAAATACTGGCTTTTTACTCTAAAAGCCTAAAAGTCACTGAAATTATTAAAATGCTTTTTTTTTACTCTTCCATTGTGGTTTAGACAGAAAAAAATATACAGATAATTTTCCTTATATAAAATACGTTTCCCTACAATTTCAAGACATCCTTATTTGGGACTAGAGCGTCTTGGGTGTATCTGCCATTCATCGAGAAGGCGTATGATGGGTGGTTCCTCTTAGCAATTAGCCAATCAGCTAATAGAGCTAGGGTTGTTTAGGCGGGGCTACGGAGGGAAATCCTGACACACACTGGCTAGCTGTTGGAGCTGGGGGCAGGGCTTGTAGACGGAAGTGTCTCCCGACTGGTCCAGCTGTCATCTAGAAGAGAGTGGAGACCATTTACACCGGCTGCATAGGAAATGCAGAAAAAGGAAAAAACGCTAAAATATGGCAACATCTAAACGATAAGGTCATGACGCCGAACTGAAGGTAGCTATGCCCGACATGTCGACGTTTACACACGTCTGTCGTTACGTTGGAGTAGGTGTCGAAATTGCGTCACGGTATTTCGGGATGTACAAATGATGACAAGGATTGGTAGGCTGTGTGACATTGAACATACAGGACACGAAACAGACGAGGTCGTTTAAAGAGCCACACACCGGTTCCAACATGTCACGTCGCGAAAAACTCTGAGGTTTTTGACGCTGACGGAAATTCGAGGAGACGTTGCAGCGACTGAACTGGTTTATTGCTTTCTGGCTGCTGTGCCAGTATGCTACAACGTCTCTGCGGTTATCGGCTATTATCCTAGCCTAGCGACTCGGTGAAGGGAACTACCCTAGATTCAGAACAGACTGGAGACGTCATCAATATTTTCCTGTATTTAAGTGGTTGCTTATGGGGAGGTCATTGCTTGGAAAAGGGAGATTATTCGGTAGGTGTTCGTGGTGTTGGTCACCGTGACTCTTGAGCGTTCGTGGTTAGCCTGCAATGCATAAACGTACTTTAAAAGTGACTGCATGATTAATGGGGCACATGGAAGGTGGCGGAGCAGCTGTTAGCTTGCTGCTAGCTGCGTAACGACCTTTGGAGACGTCAGCTTCACAAGCTTAGACTGTTAGCTGCCTGCGCTTGTTTTTCCGTGGTTGCCTTCCTGCCTTAGTGTTATATTTCATCGAAGGCCTCCCATAGCCAAGCGAGTCAATGATTTAATCTCATTGATTGCATCACAAGACCAGGCAGGGTGCAGCCCAAGCACATCTACTGCGTTTGCAAGGCTGTGTGTGTTTTTTTTTTCTTATTTTCTAGGTGCCAACTCTAACAATCTTTTGAAATTTTGTCATACATTTTTTACCACATTTTAGGATAAAGAAGACGGAGTAAGTCAAAAGTGAGCTTAAGATTTACTGGGTGTCCTAAATGGGGGACTACGGGTTTGGAGTTCTGGTGAAGAACGGCAGTGGCAACAAATCTACTTTCCCTGTAAGGATCCCTCCTCACCTGCAACCCCAGCACTCTCACCACCCTTCCAACCCCCCCAGCCCCCCGTCCTTTGTAAACAACACCTGCTCCACCAATGGGGGAAGTGCTTGGCTGTTCCCTGCTGTAACCCCGCACACTAACATGCAAGATGAGATTCTGGAGTCAGAAAAGTCCAAGGCCTTGGACCTCCAGGATATGCAGGAGAAATCTCAGGTCCAGGCCCAGCCTCAGCCCCTGTCTCCAGGCCAGCAGGAGGCCGGCGGAGGCTTAGGAGAGCTTGAGGGAGCTCTACCTGACGACGGCTCCCTGGAGAAGGGTACTTTGGAGAGCAGTGCTGGCAAGGAGAAGCTGAGGATGGAGTCTCCGGTGCTAAGTGGCTTTGACTACCAGGACACCCTGGGAATGGGTACAAGCTGTGCACAATCCACTTCTTCCTCATCTTCTCTGACCAGCTTCAACAACTGGTCTCCTGCTGTCCCATCTACCCAGTCTCCTGTGGTTGGGGAAGACGTTGGAGGTTTCTTTGGTCCCGCTGGCTCCAATGCTAATGGACCACATTTGCTGTTCCACAACTTCTCCCACCATGCTGGCCCTGGCTTTGGAGCAGGAGGTAGTTTCTCCCCACAGATTGGACCAGTCTCCCAGCATCACCCTCCCACACCTCACCCTCAGCACTACCATCCCCAGGGACAAGGGGTTCCACAGCAGCACAGGCGCTCCCCAGCTAGCCCTCATCAACCCCAGCCTTCCTTCCCTCCACATCCCCATCGCACTGGACCATTTACACAGCTGCCCCACCTTGCTCCTACCCAGAACAAACCTTCCTCCCCTTGGGGAAGCTACCAGAGCCCCTCCACTCCCACATCCACCTCGTGGAGCCCAGGTGGGTATGGTGGCTGGGGAGGTACACAGGGGATTCGGGATTACCGACGGGGTGTCGGCGGCGGGATGTCAGGCCTGAACTCTATTTCGCCACTGAAGAAGTCCTTCCCTAACAATCAGGTAGACGGGGCTGTCATGGTTAATCTCATACTGTGTATATTCATAGTAGATATTTGCATTTGCTGATATAAAAGAGACTTGTCATACAATTATTAACATTTTCTCCAGGTTCCTTTGCAAAAGTTCCCCAGAAATAGCTCTGGCATCAACCACAAGGGCTGGGTGGAGGACAGCATGAGCCGCAATGACAGTGTTTATCCTTTCCAGGTAGGCATACAGGCTAAAATAAAACACAGGCTGTTGTTAAGGGAATTACTCAATATCTAAATTAAGTAAGTTCAGTAGGTATTGTGAGAAATGATGAACAGATATGGACAGTGATTGTATATGTGCTTTGTGTATTTTTAACAGACTAATTAAGTATGTAATCCTGTCATACTTGCTCAACTGTATCAAATGTAACAAATGAACCATTGAGCAAAACGGGAGATGTGACAGGCAAGCCAGCTAAACGGATGACTTCAGACTTATTGTGTACTAGAGATCTTATCTAGATCATTTGGTTAAAAGAGAGCTGTCTCATCATCTGGTTGATTACATGGGTTTCCTACTGTCCTGATTCGAGATGTCTTACGCTCTGCTGCAGCTTTAAACACACTCGATATGCTTTTATATAAAGTGACACACTTTTACTTATGTAGTCTTTATCACCAGTTGTGTGTTGCTCACAGATTTTCTTTGATTTTTAGAATTTTTAAAAATCCAGTTCTCCTCAGTTTTGGTTAGAATTTGTATTGATTGCAATGTGGTAAAACCGAAAGTAGCTTTTTGTTTTTTTTTTTTTTTTTCTCTCTCACCGGCTCATTTTGTGCAGTGTATCTTCCTATCAGATGCTATCTGATTCAGTGGAAAGATGTCACATTACAAGCGAATGCAGATGACTTTGTAACATACTTTGTCTCCATTTTCTGTTTAGTGCTCTGTGCTGGATGTCACCACAGGGAAAAATTAATTTTTATTTCTCCTTTTAATACTTATTAGCATCATGGGTATCTCACAGCTTATACTGCTTTAGATGGTGATTTTGGGAAGCGAGGAAGCTAATTGTTGTTTTCCCCTCCTTTCAGCAGGAGAGAACACGGTCCTTTGATGGTTTCAGTATGCAATCTCTGGAGAACTCTCTGATTGACATTATGAGGGCTGAGCAGGATTCCTTAAAAGGTTGGTTCCCACACTAACAGTGAGACCCAGCTAGATTTTCTCACTGCTGGCTGTAAATAAATGTATTCAGAAATCTGTGTTTATTCGACACATAGAATTTTTTCCATATCCCCTGCAGGACTTGAGTAGCAAAATGCATATGTAATTGCATATGTTATGTTTGAATGTTTCTCTTGCAGCATTGTGCTTTGATGTTAATGGCACTACCCACAAATATTATTCAGCTTTATTAAATTTGTGCTTACTGCAGGCAAACTGTTGCATTAGTAGATTTGGATATTATTGACCTTTCCAATATGGATGCCTATATAATTTTCAATTCTTGGGTTGCAGTCAGACAGTCAAAACCCCCCAAAAAGTTAATGTAGCTTTCCCTGAACACTTTCCAACAACCTTAATGGATAACATCAGGTCAAGGCAGGATGTGAAGGAAAATTCTTAAGGACAACCACGGTGCCAAGATAATCAGAGTGCACTTTAGACTAGCTGTGCAATTGTGCAACCTTAATGTTGTCAATGTGGTTTTTCTATCATGAAGCTAAAATCTTCCTAAAAAAAGGTGGCCTACAAAAACCCATATCTGAAGATGCTTCACCTTATGTGACACCGTGTCATTTCGTGCAGGTTGTCCACCCTATAAAAACCCAGTTTAAATAATTTGGGGTCAAAGGTGGAACCACTGCTTGCTGTGGCTGTGGGTGGAGCTGCTGCAAGAAATTTAACACTGATTTACAGGTGTTGCTCATGATTTTTCTATCCACTAAAACTACCCCAGCTCGTGCTTTATAGAATTGGATGCTGTAGCCTGCCCAAAAGTTGGCTGGATCTTAAAAAGCAGCAGAGCAGAACTGACTCAACACCAAAGCCTACTCGTCGGTCATACCGATCGGGTGTTTTTATGAATCGTCGGAGCATTATCTCTTTCTTTTGTTAAAGATTGTTTCATGATTTATTTAGATTCATTCTTTTTTTCTTTTTTTTTTTTTGGGGGGGGGTTAAACTCTAGGAGCAGCTCCTTTCCTTAAAGTTGTGAAAATCCCAACCAGTAAAAGACTATTTGACTGCAACCTTTCAACACCAAAAGAATTCCATGGCTCCCCGGCAGCCATTTTGGTAATTCCCTTGCGCAGTTATTGTGGGCTACGAAGACCGGCTTAGACTAAGTGAATTAGATAACCATAAATGAACACTAGGGCACAAAGTCAAATCTGATTTTTACAAAGCCACATAAATGCCTTGGTGGTTTCCCCCAAACATGCATTAAAATCTAACCACGTACACTGTGAATGAGGCCAACGCAGTCTTCAGTCTCTCAGTGCAGAACATTACCTATCTTCTATTAAGTTATGAAACCAATCATGTGCAGCATTTTTCCACTGGCATTTGTTTGATCTCGACGCAGACTCCCTTATTAATAAAACATCTACCTTTTGTTACCATCAGTCAGAAGGGAGCCATTTTGCATCACAGCCAGTTCTGTTAATTCTAATTTGAGAGCGTGGATACGCAAACCTTCTTTTTTTTTTTTTTTTTTTTTTTTTTTTAAAAACCTGGTCTTTGATCTTTTATACAGTCATACATGCCATTTTTAATGAGGATGTTTTCCATCTCTTAATTTTTTCCATCTCTCTCGGCTTCTCGGTAATCAAAATCGTATTCCTGCGGTCATATTCATAGAGGTGAAACAAAGTGGTTTAACACACAGTTTTGGCCCGATTTTAATGTATATTGCACCAAGATACACATTTAGTTTACTTGTACTGACAACGTGAGTTGCATTTGTGGCCTTTTCTAAATTTTTTTTTTTTACTGAATGCTGTCATTTTCCTTTTCCTGTACAAGAACATCCCCTCATCATTTTAGCTATTTAGACATGAGAGAAGGGAATTAACAGAATTCCTACTCCATTTGGGAATCATTTCATCTCTCGGTTTTGTGAAGCCGCTCCTGTGTTGTGTGTGTGTGTGGTGGTTTTTTTTTTTTTTTTTTTTTTTTGTGTCTTTTTGTCATTCAGTAAACTTCAGCTTCTTTCACTAGGGCGGACATTCACCTCTACCATTGAATGATATATAAATGATATGCAATACTTCAGCTGAAGTCAGCATAGCAGACAACAGTGTCCTAAGATAAAAAAAAAAAAAAAAAAAGTTTCTTAAAATTGGAGTCCAGACCTTAACAACTAATTGTAAATGGTTGATAGAAATTTTCTATATATTTATGTTTATCTTGTGACGTTTTTCTAAAAACAAATTAAGAGTGTCTTGTTTTGTTTTACATGCAGCAAGAAGTTATGGGAGAAGACGAGGTAAAGCTTGTTAATGTCATATGTCTGTCATTTTGATTTCTTTGATGTGATTTAAAGAGCATCAGTTGCCTCTGACATGATTGCTTTGTTTTTGTCTGCTTGATTTTTGTCTGCATCACTGATTATTCTGTCTTCACTGCTTGAGATCCTTTTTTCCTCTTCAGGGAGTTTACACCTTTGCAGGCTATCCATCAAGAACTAGTATTAATAGTAATCCTAATTTTATTGTGGGATAAGAAGTGGCAATTGTCCTTTTTTTTTTTTTTTTTTTTTTTTTTTTTTTTTTTTCTATTTCTTGTGATTGAACTTATTTGGATTAATTCTGATTGGAAGTTAAAATGTGTTAATTAGATCCTTCTCTCGATTAGGTCATTCGTCTTTGTTCCCCATGGAGGATGAGCGCTCTTTTGGAGATGATGAGTCAGGTGACCAGGGGCTTGCTGGCCTCGGTCCAGGCCACTGCTTTGCATCCCTTAATGGTGAACGTGTGGAGCGATATTCACGCAAGGTGTTTGTTGGAGGGCTGCCCCCAGACATAGATGAAGGTGAGTTATGTTAAACCTGAAGAGGGTCCTTGACTAACTGCAGTTTTTACAATAATGAAATATAAACAACTTTTTTGTGTTTTCACATGTTTTATGGCATTTCTAGATTTAAGTTATATATTTACAAGATATATTTCAGCTACTGTATCAATGGTGTCCTGTGGCATGGTAGTGATATGAAGTGCCATTTTAAATAGGTTTGCTGATGTGCTTGGTGACTAACTGTTCTTTTTTTGGTTTTTGTTTTCTAGATGAAATCACTGCCAGTTTCCGTCGGTTTGGTCATCTTTTCGTGGACTGGCCCCATAAGGCAGAAAGCAAGTCCTATTTTCCACCCAAAGGTGCATCAGCAAAGTTTAATTTGATATTTTGTGCCGTTCAGATTAAAAATTGTTATTTTCTGGTGAGCACTCATTGTTCCGAATGCCCAATATTTCCAGGATATGCATTCCTGCTGTTTCAAGATGAGAGCTCTGTTCAGGCCCTGATTGATGCCTGCATTCAGGAGGATGGCAAGCTTTACCTGTGTGTCTCCAGCCCCACCATCAAAGACAAACCGGTGAGTTTTAGCATTAAAGCTGCATCCACAGCAGAAGTGACTTGCAATCATGTGGATCGCACATGTGTCGATGCCAAACGTGCAGGACCTAACAATCTTTCCTCAACTTCCAGACTGAAGAATATAAGAAGAATATTACTGACTGGAATATTAACAGTAGTAAATACATTAGAGGGGTTAACTCTGCAATAAGAGCCTGCAAATGACCAGCCAGCAACTTCAAAGTTGTGAAACAAGCGAATCACTTCCAGCGTAGATGCAGTGGGCTTTTTTTTTTTTTTGTCTATCCTCATTACAAATGTTTTGCATTCTGCTGTATGCTAAATGCAGCACACAAGAGGCTTCTTGTAAAAAGCCCCTGCCGCAACTGACAAGACTATTCAGACTGTTATAATCTATATTACATAAGCACCAAGGCCTTAAAATTATCAGTTCTAAATGTATCTTGGTCAGAAACAAGTAGGACACTGGGGAAATTATGTATTTTAAATTTTGTAGGTCCAGATCCGGCCCTGGAATTTAAATGATAGTGACTTTGTAATGGATGGTTCTCAGCCATTGGACCCAAGGAAGACTATCTTTGTAGGAGGTGTCCCTCGTCCCCTGCGTGCAGGTATACATTTGAAGTGACTAATAAATGTATCAAGCTTCTGAGATTCAAACTGTTAAAATCACTCTAAGTTTCATTGCTATTCCAGTTGAGCTTGCCATGATCATGGACCGTCTGTATGGGGGAGTGTGTTATGCTGGGATCGACACAGATCCTGAGCTGAAGTATCCAAAAGGGGCAGGGCGAGTGGCCTTCTCCAATCAGCAAAGCTACATTGCAGCCATTAGTGCCCGATTTGTTCAACTGCAGCACGGGGAGATTGATAAACGGGTGAGTTGATCCGATTCTAGTTCCATATTCATATCCTGAAAATGTAGATGGTATGTTTCAAAAATATAAATTTCCCACTTACCAGACATGTCGCATGAATTCTAATCGTTCTCAGACTCCATTTAACCACATTGTACACTCTCTCTCTCTCTCTCGTCCCAGGTGGAAGTGAAGCCATACGTCCTGGATGACCAGCTGTGCGATGAGTGCCAGGGCACTCGCTGCGGAGGGAAGTTTGCTCCTTTCTTCTGCGCCAATGTGACCTGTCTGCAGTACTACTGTGAGTACTGCTGGGCAGCAATCCACTCCCGGGCCGGCCGCGAGTTCCACAAGCCGCTGGTGAAGGAAGGAGGGGACCGACCACGACACATCTCCTTCCGCTGGAACTGAGACAAGAGACCTGGGAGGGACTGAGAGAAAGGGGTAGTTAAGGGCGGGGTATGGGCTATGATGAAAAATAAATGCACTTTTCTTTTAAGTTGAGAAAAAAAAAATGGTAATATTGATAATTTATTTTTATTTTTTTATTTTTTTTAAACTTGGGCCCACAAAAAGTAAATGCTAAGAAGAGTGAAATCCCATTTATGTTTTGACTTTGAGTGTGCATGAGCATATGGATGCATTAGATTTGGATTTGTGTTTCTTGTTGACTTGACTATATTTTTTTCCTCTTTTTTTCATGTTAGCTGGCAAAGCTGCTTACATTTGTTGATGAGAGTAACATAAAATTTAAGTGAGGTTCATCACACCTAAATCAGTATACTAACTATGGGAGTTTAGGAAGGGTGCATTTTCTTACTTTTTGCTTGCAGGATTAGAGAACAACTGTACAATTTACCAAAGGTTTAATGTAAATGGTTGAGGTGAACAGTGGTGGAACTCTGTTTCAGATGGATGGATGGATGATTGAGTTTTCCAAGCAGCTCAGCGTATAGCATCTGGCCACGTCACAAAAGACGGAAAAAAAAAAAAAAAAAAAATCTCCCCCTCAGTTCAGTACACATGTTTAAGATTGTCAGCATGAGTTTTCAGGTCTTGGTTTAAAAGTCAACACTTTGTAACCAGAAAGGGCAAACCAAAGATTGGCCTAAACACATCACCTAAAACAGTCATTGATCTGAGGGTAATCAGGATAACGTTCTCATACAGTGGAGGAATGGCTGGAGTTTTGGTTTGTGAGTTTCAGCTAACAAAGACACAGCCCTCAGGGCTCAGGTATTGGCAGTAGTATTTACTCACTTTATATTGTCAGGGATATTAGCACTGGAAGCTAACATGCTAATGTAGTACAAACTAATGGGAATGCACAGTCCAGTCTCCCTGAGTTGTCCTCATGGTGTACCACTGCACGCTCTACCGTGACTGGAGCTTCTCTCACAAGTGTTGTGGTTGGATATGGTAGTAGCTAGAATTTGCTGTCACAGAGATAAAGATATTATTTTATACATGGCCTGCTGATTTTTGTACAGTGTTTTATAGCTGATTATTTTGTCATGAACATATATACATTTATTATGCACTACTTTTCTAAATATTTTTTTCAATAGTCATTTTAGGCACATTTTTCACAGATGGGAGAACTCCTTTTGCAATACCTCATTTTTTTCACTTGGTGAAAAATAATTTTGTACCTTTGTTACTAAGAGATCTGCATTTATGGTAAACTTAATTTAACAAAAAAAGAATGATATTAATATAATTTTCAATTAGCTTTTATATATTTAAGTGCTGGTAAATCTGAAAATTGTCTGGTGCATTGGTGTGATTCTGTAGATTTAAAAAAACAAAACAACAAAAAAATATAAAGCTATCATTAGCCAGTCATATATGGATTCTCCTCTGTCCTAATAAACATCATTACAGGATCCTAAGGCATGGCAAGACCTTTCTAAACTGATTTTGATAGTCTTGAAAATGCATATAATCTGATATTTTGCTCCTAGGTGTAGTCACTAAGATTATCATTAGGGTAAATGTTTTGGCTTTGATCAATGTGAAATCTTCCCTTCTATCACCAGAGTGGATATCAGCTGTTTGAATATTTAGATCCTCTTTCTGGGACTGCCTGTGAGTTCTACTTATTCTTGGCATGCATAAGAAATAAAATGACTAGTGATAATGCAGGACCTAATGTAATGCACTAGATCTCCTTTTTTTTCTCTTTGACTTTCTTTATTTCTCTTTGAGATTGCCTCTCTTGTAGCCTCTCTTTACATGATGGAGTCTGCCTTCCTTTACACAGACGTGATGTTTATGCAATCTACACGGTGACAACACTTTAGGTCTGTTTTTTGTAACATAGAGGACACTCAGTAGGACATAGGTGAGGAGACTTGATCACTTTGACCCCCTTTGTGATGTGGCATGCTTTGGGACATAACCTGAATGTGATTTAATGTTGCAAGTTAACTTTGAGCCATTATGTGCAATACTTATTCTTTCCAGAAACAGTTCTCCGCAGTGTAAGTCATTCAGTCCATATAAACCATGCAGTCATTTACACACCTTTGTTTCCTATTGTTCATGCTGATGTCTGCAAAAGGAAAAAAATAATTTATACCTGAATTTATTTTTAAACATTAGTTTTGTGCTTATTAACATATTTTGCTACAACCATGCTACTGTGATTGAAAACATTGTATATACTAGGTCGATAATGTATTTACCGTTTGCTATATTTTCAGTTGAAATGAATTACTATCATTTTGATCAGTTTTTTTCTTTCTTTTTGTCATATTTTTTTTTTTGGGGTGATGTGTTCAACTCGTTGACGTGTCTAGTTTTTCTAATTGCTGTATCTGTGCTCCACGTTTTCACATGGGAAAAAATGATTATGTCTGTTAGTATTACTTGATTGCAAAATTTCAATAGTTTTTAATTAAATGATGGGAAGCTTATATTTATTAACTTTTTTTTTTTTTTACCTGATATCATTTTGATTTGTTTTTAAAGTCATTTCACATTTATATGTAAGTTCCAATTTTTATATTTTCTCGATTAATTTGCGCTACAATACAGACGTCAGTTTTTATAGTTGGTTTGTAGTACTGAAGTAAAACAAAGATCTAATGTCATATATTCATTTGCTGCCAACTGTTTGTAACTGTATGCATACATTTGAAGTATTTGTAATGTGAGATGTTGAACGAATAAAAAAAACGCTGTGAGGAAGAATCTGTCCAGTGTGTTAATGGGAAATTCTCTAAACTGGAACCATGCATCTATTGCCATTGTTGTGACAGGGTTTTTTTTGTTTGTTTGGTTTTTGTTTTTGTTTTTTTTCTGGCACAGCCGTGGGTTAAATCTGCTCAGATTAAGCCGTATTTAAACATTGTTGCTTGTTTAGTCTTCTGTCCTGAAAATCTTTGCCTGTGTAGCTGCATTTGTTTTCTTTTTAAATTTATTCAAGTAAAAAATTTGCAAACATTATGGGTGCATCGAAGATTGTTAGTGCAAACTGCAAATCTAGACAAACTACAATTTCCAGACTGTAATAATTTTTGTCCTTGGGCTAAACCTGTAGTTATTATCTTGCAACATCTAATTAAGTTTCATGTTCCAGCTATTCCTCTAACCTTTTTATGTACTTTAAACATTTTTTTGTTTTTAAAAAATACTCCAAACGTCCATAAGTGGGTCAATGACCTGCATTCATTTCTTATGGAATTTCATGGGAACTTAAGATTTGTAACTGTCAGAGAGAGAGAGATTTATATATTTAAAAAAAAAAAATTGGACCACAGTCTTTGTGGTCCTTAAGATTATTTTACAAATGACAGACAGCATTCATTCAGCATTCAGACAGCGATTCATCAGAAGTGATTGTGCATTACAGGGGGAGGTTTCAAATGTCTACTGCACATGCAAAACAAGCTCATCAAGTATGACCAGAAGATCTTCTGGGTTTGTGATGCAAGGATTCTCTTTGCAGTATTTGGAATGATTTACGGGGAGGCAAATTCAATAGAATCTGAAGGAAAACATTGTCCAGTAGATTCAGAAACACATGATGCAACATCAGTGTAGAACCTAGAGGTGGCCCGTGGTGCTGTTGTACAACTTGACGCTGCCACCCTGAATGCCTACACCTTTTCCACGGCTTAGCGCCCCCAAATTCAAGAATGGTATTGTAAATCCATGACGGATCTTTTTCACTGAGCTCTCAAAGGAGCTTGCCACACCACATATGAGAAGTCGACTGGATAGTTGTTCCCAACTGCAAACATCGATCACTGAAGCAATGGGAAGCTGTGGGATGAGAAAAAACACAACTTGGCCACAGGAAAAGAAGCAGACAGGGCCAGCAAGGAGAACAAATTTTCAAGTAATGAAGATTGTAAAGTCAGAAGTTGGTGTGGGAAATGCAACGTACCTGTGTGTAGGGATTACAGCCTGAAACAGGTGGTTGTCACAACTACATTCAGTGAGGGAAAAGGCTAGAAAAGAGAGAGGAATTGTCTGGACAGTTACACACACATGTATATACTGTCTCACACAAACACACAAAACGGATTTTGACATCGTTCTGTTGCTGTTGTGTTTTTTTTTCCTTTTCCCATTTTAAAAATGTTTTAAAAAAAAGTTAAAAAAAAATACAAAATACTTCAAACATTAGAATCATTCTTGTGTGGATAAATCTAAGGGTTAATTCAAGAGATAGTATTCTGGCTATTTTCGGCATCCACATTTTTCGAATAACACTGCCACCTGCTGGTCGTTACAAGCACAATACAGAAAAAGGCAGAGTAAGCACAAAGTGTCATCCGTCAAGCGTGAGAAGGTGTGAAAAAAAGAGATGCGGCGACTCAAGACTGTGTATGTCCCCCAGTTTGGGTCACAGCAGAGCTCGAGTCAAAGAACTGAATCGGATAAGACAGAGTCCCTTTCTCAGACCCCGAGGGAGAAGACTGGGAACAAGCGCCGCAAAGACAAACGCGCAAAGCCTCGGTCCATCTTGAAAGTAAAAATACCCAGACTCACCAGCCACAGTTTGCTCGGAAAAGTGACAGAGGACAGCAACACGCCAGCAAGGTCGATGTTGGAGCCTGCAGTAAATGATACCAAGGCAGCAATGAACCAAGGAGGAGAAAGGCAGTGTAGTATTTTGGGTAACTTTAGCTAATAAGCTAACTATGTAGCTTTATTAAGGCTGAACAGTTAAGTGAGCTGTTGCTAGCTTAAAAAGAGCACAGTCCTTGTGATTTCCGGTATATGCTCTTCAAAATTAGTATAAAAATAAAAATAAGGTATAAATGACTTGTTGGCCTATAATCTATGAAAAATGTCTTTCATGAATAATAATGATGGTAAATAATTTGGAGCCAGAAAGAATATTCCTGTCACAATAGTACAAGTACAATAATGCAGTCATAAAGATACTTACAAAACACGTAATGTACGTCTGTGTGTTTATGTATATATAGACAGATATACAGTACCAATGTGTAAATAATGTTGACTACAGCCTATTTACCATTACAAGTAAATAGGTTACATATAAAACACATATATTTACAACCATGCATGCATAGTTAACTCATAGAGAAAATTTGCTTTGGATGCAGAAGTAGATCAGTGAGCTCACCGCACACTAGGACAATTGAGTGTAAGTGTGCCGTGTGTAACATGTGTTTTGCAATTTTCAAGTAGGGCCATGCTTTAAAACTAGCTGCGCAAGCTGATGAATGATCTTCCCAAAGTCCGGCCTGCCCATCCATTTCAGTGTCCTCTTCACTTAGTTGCTGCAGAAACACTTAACTACTGTAAACCAAATACCTAATTTGAGTTTGCACTGCAAAAACCTGGCGGTGATGTGGTTTGTATTTTTCAGTGCCAAATTGTATGAATTAGTGTAACTTACAGTTGAAAGTTTCAGTACAATTTAGCTAAGGGCCACAGTGACTTGACTGCGTGGGCCTGGACCTCCAAGACCTGTGCATAATACTGACACAGCTCCGGACTGAACAGAAATAAGAGCACTCACACTCACATTCACCCCTCTTTTCTTTAGCGGCTGTGTTTATGTCTTGTGCTCTCTAAATGTCCTAATTCATGCGATGTCCTATCATTCAAAATATAGTTTAAAAATATGTAAAAGACAGCACTGAGGGATGAGTAAATGGCAAAAGAAATATATGTACAGTATATTTATAGTTGTTTTTGGCTTTCACCAGTATTAATCAGTGTTCCTTGACACAAGTGTTAAAAAAAACTTAAAACTGTATTTTTTACAGAATGTTTTTGCTTACTTCATAAATACCGATCAATTTCAGTAATTTTTAGTATTGTTCTGTTAGCTGCTTCCATTACTAAGTGTTTTGTATGAAGTTTGTCTTTGACTGTGTTTGAGTGTTAGTGTTGTTTACATAACTGTATTAAGCTTTTTGCTGTTATGTCCACCCCCAGGGCCAGCTCATTTCACATTGGCCTCCTTAATATCAAGCTGGTGAAACTATAAACCTAGACTGAAACTAAAAGTCTAACACAAAGCCAGTGTTCTTTTAGTGTCAGGCCCTAGCCTGGATAAATGGGGATTGTTGCATCAGGAAGGGCATCTGATGTCAAATCATGGCCAAGTCAAACATGATGATCATATGTGGAAGTGATGGTGGATGAGTTTAAATGGGATCAACCATCTAAAGTAGGGGACAGTTCACAAGTGAGGTGAGGAAGCGAGTGCAGGCAGGGTAGAGCAATTGGAGATAGGTGTCAGTGATTTGTGACAGAAGGATAGCAGAAAGTGAAAGGGAAGGTGTGCAAGATGGTAGTGAGACGGTTTGTAGACGGTGGAATTGAGTACATAGGAAGGACACCTCAGGTTGACAAAGAGAGAGGTGAGGCTGAGATGACTTGGACATATGCAGAGGAGGGATAGTGGATATACTGGACAAAGGAGGTTGAATATGGAGCTGCCTGTCAGGAGGAAAAGAGAACTCAGACCAGGTTCATGGATGTAGTGAAGAAGGATATGCAGAGAGTTAATTTCACAGAGGAGGATGTGTGAGATAGGGTGAGATGCATGCAGATGATCTGCAGTGGTGATTTCTAAAGAGAGTAGCTGTGAGAAGAAGTAGAAAGTGGGCAATCATGGCTCAAGAGTTGGCAGTTTGTCTTGTAATCAGAAGGTTGCAGTTTCGAGCCCCGGCTCGGGCAGTATCGGTCGTTGTGTCCTTGGGCACCTACTGGTGATGGCCAGAGGGGCCGATGGTGCGATATGGCAGCCTCACTTCTGTCAGTCTGCCCCAGGGCAGCTGTGGCTACAACTGTAGCTGCCTCCACCAGTGTGTGAATGTGAGAGTGAATGAAATGAATGGAATTGTAAAGTGCTTTGAGGGTCTTGAAATGCGCTATATAAATGTGATCCCTTATTATTATAAAAGAAAAAAAAGCCTAATATTCATCCTCTTTGTCACTGTTGCGGTCAGGTGCTGACACTGCAGATGGAGATGTTTTCTTTTTCTCCCAAAGACCCACTGGCAAAGCAACAAACGAGAAAGAAAAGGTAGGTGGTGTGCAAAGTGTGCAGCAGAAAAATGGTAACAATGTGTACCAAACAAGTTTATATAGTTAAAATTGGTGTAATTTTAAATAGCTTGGGGTTTAATGGCAAACAAAAAATTGTCTTCTATCAGGCTCACGGTATATTGAAAACCTCTTTATGTTTTACTTTGTAATTTAACTTTAGCGTGACTGATCTTTCCTTAAACTCTAACTTTCAAAAGTTAAATAAAGGCTCAAACTGTGCATCAGGACTTCTAAACAGGCATGCAGTTACAGTAAAAAGTTTGCGAACCCTTTGAATTTTTCTCTCTTGTTGCAAAAATATGACTGAAAACATTACAGCATGTAAAAACCAACCAAAAAAAAAATTATTCTTTTCGTCAAATGCGAGTTGTGGAGATCACTTAATGTCTATGTCATTCAAATAAAATCATTTACACACGGTTGTGGTCCTGTTGATAGGACACCTGCCTTTAATGTACTTCCAAATTTACAGTCAGTATTTGAGGGTCATGTACTTCTGCTTGTCACAGAAATTAATTCAGAAATCTGATGTTTAGGGTCATATTTATGCAGAAATATAAATATGGCTCACCAAAAGTTATATGTGTATTTTGTGTCCTCTAGACCCACGAATAAGGCAAGATCTATTTACACCATTTCTCTTTTCCTTTTCCTCTGATTTTTTTCCCCCTTCACTGGATAGGCGAAGCAATTTGTCCTTAGGACCATCTCCAAGATGTTGGAGGAGAATCAGCTTATCAGACAGCGACTGAAAGCTCTCACTAAGGCCAAATGAGTCTGTGAGGATCATAGTGGCCCACAAACATAGTAGGCAACTTGCTAGTACTCAGCACAAGTGTTTCTTTAAATCTTTGTTCTCATCGGTTGCCACATTTACTTTGTTAAGCATTGGGTGTATGTTAGAAGTGTTGTTAAAGGTCAGGTTGCTGGATCTTGAAGCAGTTTGCATAGAAATGCATTTCTCAGAGAGAACCACCGTTTACTGTGTTTAGCTGAAACTGTTATCTTATTAAATGGGTCAGTGAAATAATTGTGCAGAAGTCTTCTTCAAATTATATATATTTTATTGACTAGATGTTAACTGAGTCTACATAACATGACAGGGCCTTTAACAGGGCTCTAGACTAACCTTTTTCCACGGTTGCACTGGTTTTCTTAGGTGCAACCAAATTTTTCAGCCGCATCGCTTAACCCCACAGTTTTACATGTTCGCTTTGTTTTCTTTAAAAGAGATATCAAAGTTGATGATCCCGACTTCATCCATGGTCCAGGATGTTGCAGGAATTACCTTTATCCACCAGAGGGCACCACCGCCTCTCATATTATTTTTTGTTGGTCTATAACCAAAACAGGAAACCTTATAAATGTTTAAGTTGCTTGTATTGGGAACACTCAAAAAAGGGAAATTGGGTGGTTATTAAATTTATAAGAGTCTATTTCTTTATAAGAATTTGAACAAAATCAGAATATATAAACATGGTGAATGCAATTAAATCATGTATGATGTGCATGCAATTCAACAACGTAACACTTGTTAAATATATTCTTGTTGAAATGACATGATACAATCTAGCAAGAGTGGTTAGTTGCCTGGTTTCGTGATATCACACGATCTTACAAGATTTCAAACTGCAGGAAAATCACTGAGGCAGAAAAGCATACACACACCACATGTATGCTATTGCTATTTATTGTGGTTTAACCTGTTTAAGGACAAAATTGTAAAAAAAAAAAAGTTCTTTAAGCCTTGTTATAGCTTTTCTACTGTTTGTATGATAAGTATGGAGTGACAGCTCAGTAGCTTGTGGTGGTTAGCACTGTTGTCTCACAGCAAGAAGCTTCTGAGTTTGAATCCACCAAAGGCCAGGTTCTCCCTGTGTTTGTGTGGGTTCTCTCTGGTTACTATGGTTTTCTTCCACAGTCCAAAGACATGCAGTTTGTGGGGTTAGGTTAACTGGTGATTCTAAATGACCCATAAGTGTGAATGTCAATGCAAATGATTGTGCGTCTCTCTGATACTCTCGCGATAGGCAGGTGCCCTGTCCAGGGTGTACCCGACCTGTCGTCCTACGACGGCTCGGATAGGCGGGGTACACCCCAGAGTTCATGTGAGAAAATGACAAGCGGGAGAGATCAGTGGAGTGACAACTATGTGAAATTTGTTATAAATCTATTCAACTCGAGGAAAATATGACAAGTTTCATGTTAAGTAGAATCTAGACAAACACTCCAAAAAATAACTCTTTTTAATTCTAATGTGTGAACTTAAAATAATCATGGAAAGGATTTCCACGTTAATAAATGGTTTTCTGTTAGCATTTTGTTGGGCTAACGTGGCTTGTGTTTTGCTTGAGAGAGTTGTTTTGTTCAGACTAAGAATTTGCTTGTAATGTGTGATAAAAGCTTCAAATTTTAGAGCACATTCGGCGCCCGTTATTTTACATTTTGAGAAAGAAGATAGTTTGTGATTGTTTTAGCAAAAAAAAAAAATCTCAAAAGTAAAAAATTTAAATTGTATTCACTGTATTCATTGATTGATTCACTGGTTTAAAGTAACATTTTTTTCATTAGTAGAAATAGGAAAAAATAAGAATTTTATTAATTGCATTGACCTCTTCTGGTTCCCCACAGGTTTCAATGTTGAACTTAGAACCAAACGTTTCAAGTTGATTCTCTTTGACAGGACTGATATTAGTATATCAACTTGAGAGGCATGTGGCAGTGATTATTTTAAGTGTAATATAATTGCTGTTAAACCATGGAGTCGCACAATTTAATTTAAATTGTTCCGCAGTTTCTTAATGTTTTGATTGATGAGCCTCATTGCCTCTGTGTTCAGAGGTCACTTGTTTTACCCTTTTTCCTTCCACACATATCAGGGCAGCCGTGTCAGCAATCTCAGCAAGAGTTCAGCAAAGTTGTGTCTCTGCGAGCATAGTGTGCGCTAAAAAATACAGCTCTTAATGTCTTAACATGATGTTGCGTGTGACACAAATTTTTACACAGTTGATTGTTAGCTATGTTGCTGTATTACCTTTAAATTAAATGGTGATGGTCTGAATGCAAAGTGCTCATCGGTGGGTTAAACTGGTATACATTCAATCACCTCTCAGCCGCCAAACTATAGAACACATGCATTCAAACATGTGTCTCTCAGACCAGCAGCCTGTCATTTTAAACAAGTCTGATGACAAGGTAAGCCTTTCAAAGTAAAAGCTTTTTTTCTGAAGACCCCACAACAAAAATTCCACAAGTTTTTTACATTAAAGTCCCAATTGACAGGATCATAACTGTGTCAGGTTTAAAAGAATGTTGCTCGAAAACACGAATTCACATAACTCAGTTATGCTCAGTTTGGGGGGAGTTCTTTTTTCTCCTTGTCCTTCCCGATGTTGTGCATTTTTCCATTGTTCGGTTGCGGGTTGCTGCTCGTGCAGCTGACCGGCCAGCTACCTAGCCTGACCTGTCTCCCCCATGTTTGTGTATTGTATGTACGATCGGCAAAGTTAGTCTCTTAATTGCCCCTTGGGGATAAATAAAGTCTTCTGAATCCGAATCTGAATAACCTCTGTTCATAATTTGATGTGCTCTGTAGCAAATAGGGCGCGTGGTTTTGAACATAGTAAACAGGCAATTTATTGAGGGTGTTCTTAAAGCATGGAGGATAAATGTGCGTTGGGGTGGTATAGAGGCCTTCAAACAATCAGAGCTGCGGTCTGCGAGGAGACTGGCAGACTGGCAGCTGTACCTTCAGACGGTGTTGCCAAGCCTGTTGATCAGTGGTTAGCTGCATTGTTTACATGGTCAGAGGCGTTGGAATGTCACTCCACTTTAAAACCAGCGCGTTTCTTTTATTTCAGGAAATAATGTAGTTGAGTACAGCTAAAAACATTACAGGGAAATCATTCACAAGTGGATACAAGTGCCCAAAGTGGCATATTTACTATGATGACTATCCTTTAGTCTCCTGAAAACTCAAGATAGTGGGCATTTTCAACATGGCTTTATTTATTTATTCTTCAGATAATGTAAACTAGAGTTGCCATTTTTAATGATTTTAGCCAATTCATATACTTTACCATGTGGAAGTTGAGTTTGGAAGTCTGATATTATTTAGAAGTTTGCCTTTTTTCATAATAGTTTGCTAGCAGGGGAGTGGACTGTAGTAGTACAAGTTATACTTTTTGCTTCACTCACATCTACTTGGTGGACCTGTTACACTCCTCAATAGTTACCCCTGTCTTACCTGTGGCCCCCCAATAGCTTGCTGTGTATGGTGACATAGGATTTAAACTGCATCCACACAGGAAGCTGGTCACATGTTGCTTTGTTTGGTAACTGGTCGCTAGTGGACATTTCAGGCTCTGCTTAACTGGGTATTTTCTGATATATTCACTACTGATCATATGTCAGTCAATGGTGTTCTGCTTCTCACTGATAGTTACATCAGCCTCTCTCCTCAGTGTTGAGAAAAGTGAATCTTGGGATTACCCCCTGGGGTGTTTAATGTGGTCGATTTAAGACACAAATGTCATTAATCTTTTATAGGCTGAGGTCGCCACACCTGTAGTGTGGATGCAGCTTTAGAGGGATTTCAGAAGGTTTTTCGTTTGATCTCTGACTCCTGCAGTGCATGTCTTGGGCAAGATACTGAACCCAAAAGCTTGTGTTTGCATAAGTGCATTTACCATAGATTAAAATAGTAGACTGAAGAATAAAGCAAACACTAAAGTTCTAAATGTTTAGCAGACACTTGCATGAAAATCGGATGGTGTAGTTAAATTAGTTGAATAGTAACCTCATAAGAAGAAGCTTTGAACCTATCCAGGGTTTACCCCACTTCATACCTAATGTGTGGGATAACCTCTCATGAAGTGAGAGTGAACATAAGAAAGCTGAGCAGCCAACCTTTATGCATTGAATACATAAAATTCATTGAAATAGATTGTCTGTAGAATGTCTGAACCTAGCTGTATGCATCATAGTGCTACAAAAGTGGGGGAAGGGAAAATCCACGTAAACATTGGTCCACCGTAATCTCAATCATTTTGTTTTACCTGAAACTAAGACACTCAGATACATGCAGAGAGATTTTATAGTTATAGATTATGGTTACTTTTGATCAGAAGCATATAAATCAAGAGTACAAACTCTGAAATTCATCAGGTGGCTGAACTTCTATAAGTCAAACAATTGTTTTCTAAGATAGAAATGATGACTGAATTGGGAAGTTTTGACATTTTGAAATTTCAAGGGGCTAAAGTGATTTTCTTTTTTAAAATTATTGGCTAAAGGGGGAAAAATATGCAAATGTTGGTGCTTGTAGATTGTTTCAGTTATCCGCTGCACAATTAGCAGGAACAGGCGATATGTACTCTTTGGCCTTTAAACTCATCTTAAAATAAACCTGTGTTAGTTTCTATAAAATGCAAAGTCTTATTACCCTTGATGGCATTGCAGTGGTGTTTCTACTTTTTCGTGATGTTGGATGTTACTTTTTAACACCTTCTATGCCACATCCTGACTGAGACAGCTTAATGTGAGAAAAAGCGCCTGACACTGTCAGCAAATTTGAGCACTGACTGTGTGGCAAGAAAGATAAGACCAAAGTGGGTTAAAGTTGTTGTTTTTTCCTTTTTACATTTTTGAAGATCAGATTGATATTTTGCTGCTGGATTTCTTTGTTGTTGGCCAATGATTCTCAAATATGTAGGGGTACGTGGGTGGAAAATTTCACAGATGAAGGTATTTGAGACCAAATAGCTCTGGGGACTTTCTGGTGGGCGCCTGACCATTAGATCACTTAACTACATATCTTCTAGGTTTCTCCTGCTTTTATTTGCACTGACAGTAGACAAATTATGCAATGGCTAGCTTCTAATTGGGATAGCAGAAGTTACAACCGCACTGACAAGATGGTAAATTGCAGCTGTGTGCTTTTGGCATTTGGGGTACTGTGACTGCTTGCTCTTAACTTGGCCATCAGACAGAACCATGCTTAAATGTCACACCATGACTTTAAAGTATTGCACGTTAGTTTGCTATCAGCCTAAAACACAGACCCAGGGTAGCCATTTAAGACCTTTTGTAATGCAACAGAAAGTCAGTGATCATCATCTACAGCTTTATTACAGTGCTGCAGTCCACTCTTATCTCTGTCGTTTCCCTTAGAAGTCCTTAGTATAATCCACGATCCTAATGTTACCCCATACTGCAGCAAATATGTGCTTTTGTTCATTATATCTTTATATTGTAGACAATATACAGTGTGATCATGGTCAATTATAAATAAAAATGACCTCACTAGCAATGCCATGCCATAGGTACCATAAAGCCCATACAGTTGTACACTAAAGTGATAAACCATTTTGTTCCATATCAAATACACCATAAGCTTGTAACCGTTAAACATTGTACTTTATTGTACTTCTTCTTTTTTTTTTTTTTTTTTTAACTTTTTTTCATTTGTTCTTAAAGTTTAGTAAAAAAGTAAATAAATAAAAGGTAAATGAGTCAATAATCATACCAAGTTGAAGCAGCCCCAAATAAAACAATGGGAAACGTAAATCAGGTTTATGAAATATATTTGTAGTTGGTGGGTATTGTAGGTATTGCTACATATATGATGAACATGAAGTTGACTTCATTGCTGTTTGTAATATGCAGTGCTAAGTTTAACACATCAGCACACTCGCTTCTACTATTTCTTTCTCGTAATATTTCTGCCACTTGCGATCGTGATCACACTAAAGGCTGATGTTTCCCATCTGCTACCGTGTTCAGAAGAATCATAAATGTGACCTTTTAAGACTATGGTGCATCATGAATTTGTGGTGAAATTTGTGAGATACGTTTACTGAATGCTTGTTGTGGTTTGATTTAGCAGCACATGTGGGTTAAAGGCTGACTTCCTGTAAGACTTAATGCACATTAGCATACAGGGAAGCTGTAACTTGTGGTGAGATGGGGATTTTTTTAATTACTCAGGGGATTTTATTTATTGATGTTTTCCATGGCTACAAATTAACTACAGAAAAATGTATGGAATCATTATTGTGGCAATGAGTTCACTGTCTTGTTTGGTGTGATTTAAACTTTGTGACATGGTATATTATCCTGTTGGAAACAGCCTTCAGGAAATGGGTACACTGTGGCCATAAAGGCTGTTCTTAGTTGGTACAATGATTCCCAGACTGTGCCCCCACCAACACTACCATCTTGATATAGGTAGTATGGCTCTAGTCTGTGATGCAGTTGAGGCTATCATTCAAATCTTGGTGCAGAAATCGAACAGTTGTTTTCTGAGTTTTTTTTTTCTTACCCTAATTTTGAATATTGATTTGGTTTGACTAATGTCTGTGGATTGTAGTTAGTGTGTTTAACTATAAAGCCGTTAAACATTATGCTACAAGTCCTGGAATGTAGCTTTACAGTTTTTATATTTTGACTGAAGTATAGGTGAGCTGTCGTCTGTCTTATTTCGTCACTGTGAGATGCTGGCGTGTGGTACAGCTTACATGTGTCTGTGTTGCTGTGGTGACTTCAGAAAGCTATTACTCATTACTATAGAGCTGCGGTTGTTCGTAAGACAAGAGGAAAGGGCAAATATCTGAGTCTGAGTGCATCTATACCCGAAACTTGCAGCAAAACGAATGCAGCTCATGTAAATTACAAACAAAAAAAGAGCAAATGGTTAAGTTACTTCAGTTGTTGTTAAAGTGTAAGCAGTTATTTTGCTGGTGGTGATGGTGAGAATGAAACACTCAGTTTGAGGCTTTTAAAACGGGTTTTCCTTAACAGACTCTCTTATATACCGTCTGTGGCACCGTCAGTAACATGGGCTTCATCACTTGAAGAAACACATACAGAATTACATTTCTGTATGTGTTTTGGTGACATGTTGTATAGGGCATTTATCTGTCTTTTAAGAATTTTTCTTTTTTTGTCTTTTTTAGACAAAGAAACAAAAGCAAAAAACGACTAAAGCAAATGAAGGTTAACTATCAAATGTTTCTTTGTAAGATGGGGCTGTGATATTTCTTTTCCTCTAGTTAAGCTCTCAACTCTTTGATACTCAGGATAAAAGTATTCTTTTTATGGTATACCTGGGTTATGTCCTAATTTATTTAAGCATTATGTATGTTGGAAAAATAAAGTACTGAGGGCAATGATATAATTTTGAGATTGACCTCAAGATAAGCTCTTTTCACAAAAATCTGGGTTTTACATGTGTTTACATGCGTTTACATGTGTTTGCATGCATTGTCCTTGAACCTGGTTTAGTTATTTCGTTGCTTCTAAGTCAATACAGTGGTACCTTTTTTAAAAATTTCCCACTGTGTGTTGAAGGCATTAAACTTCTGTGGGTTACAGCTGATGCTGCTATGACTATTTCTGTAATTTTAACTAAAATACTCTAGATGATTTTCGTGTATGGTTTAATTGAAGTTGCGAAGTGTTCACATAGGATATGCCAGCAGTTGGCTATCACATGCTCCTTCAATTCCATATATTAGCCTAACAGGGCTGTTGTCCCGCCTTAAAGTGCATAGCCCTCTGTCCTCCTGTTTTATTATTTATTAGAAACATGCGTGCAAATGCATGTTTTTTAATCATTTAGAATTTTAAACACTATTGTAGTTTTATCAGTTTTATGTGTCCTGCTTTTAATATAAAATATGATGGTATGTGATGATGTTTCTCACCATTATTCACCTATACCCTTCTTGATTCCCAAAAGTCTAACAGTTCTGTTTGATTTTCAAATATAAGCTCACACCCAGTTACCCGTGCACATTATAAACCTGTAGGTAGGGAATCGGTCGAAAAGCACTGTAATGACAGAGAGGCTCCTTTGTTAAGATGCACGTGCGTATTACAGGAGACTAAGCTCATGCTGTGTGAGCACTTTGCTTCACATGGAGAGTAACTGTGTTGTGGAGCTGGGGAGCTGAGACCCTGATGCCACTGTAATCCTGATGATTACAGAGAGCACACATTCTCTGTGAGGGCTGATCACAGAGCACTGGACACAGCAGCACACACCAGTCACTTCACAGGAGGTCTTTGCGATGTGCGGACATGTGTCTGTGAGGGAGAGACAGACAGAGAGAGCTAGAGTATGCAGCAAGCACATTCATCTTGCATGAAGTTAGGTGTGTGTCACCTTTTTGTGTCACTTGTAAAACCCATCGACTGCGCTTGTATTCTTCACTGAGTGGCTAGAAGCTGCATTTAGGAACGCCGTTACTTCTCGTGATGTTTCCTAATACTCTGGAGCCCTACAGGTATGAGCTTCAAACAGGCACGAGACACCTCTGTCTCCATCCACACAGCAGAGACTGGGACTAATCGCAGCGGGCGCCACACACCTCAGGAAGGTAGCAATTTTCCATCATTACCGTTAAATCCTGCTTAAAAGAACCGGATTCCACAGGCCTAATTACAAGGTGTTAATAATAACAATGTAATGACAGTCATTTTAAAGCCTGCCCAAAACCATAATCCATCGCCCAACTGACTCTCACATTTAAGTGTGTAACTGCTGTGTGATGTCTGAATTTTGAAAGCACCATGATTGTTATTGATTGCCATTGTGATTACTCCAACAGTCGGTGTGGCAGGGTCTGCGCGTTGGGGCTTGAATTAGGAGCGTCGTCAGCTTTTGTCAAATGGAAATGCAGCTCTACAGACAGACGCTGATGCTTGAAGACACGGCAAGCCAATCTACCAGCCTAATTGCTGTACGGGACAGAGCTTAGCAGGCAGGGAATCGATTTACATATATTAGTAAGGTTTTGTATTCGGCCTCTGTCTCATTTAAAATGATTCTGCATTAATTCAAGACATCAAGCATGACTATGTGCAAGCTTTTTCAATGTTAACTAAGGGTATGCAGTTTGCAGAGTGAAAGAAATACAGCCAGGAAACAATCTTCCACCATGGTAATTACTGCTAAATGAGGCTGATGCGAAGCTGACCTGCTGTCTGGTTAGGGGTGTGGCAGAGTGCCCTAAACACAACGTCCAATCACAAGTCTTCCCCCAAACCCTGGGATCAAGACTCATCATTGGCTGAAAGTCCCAAATGCACGCCAGACTTTTTCCAGCACTAACTCTGTCAGCTTTGTGACAGCTTAAGAGAAGCTACTCCAGATTCCCCTCTGACCGGTCTCATTCTGGGACCAGAAAAGTGTCTTATGGATTGTACTTAAATTCTAATACTGAAAAGAAAGAGAAGAAAAAATGTCTGCGTCTGGGGACTCAAGAAATGAGTTTTCCACAGAAGAGGATGCAGGATCAACGCAGCTGAAGCTCGGGCGCATGGCACAGACATCCTGTCTTCCCTTCAGCGTTGAAGCTCTCATGTCGGAGACGAGGCCGCTGGCTGTGACCAGCAAAGAAAAGGGAAATTATGATTTGAAGGAGGATGAGGCGCAGCGGACAGATGAGTGCACCCAAAACTTAATATCTATTAAATCAGAGCCACTGGAACAACAGGAATTTCCCTCTTGGATATCCAGCTCCATTAAGATGTCTACTCCCCCACGTAAGTCATTTTTCAATCCAGTTTTATTACTAGTTAGTGGTTCAGTTTTGAATCAGGGTTTTTTTAAAAAAAAATCAGGGTCTTCGAGTACTGTAAGTCATCCAGTTTAAGCTTTTGTAATGCAAATGTGTAAGGTTGGAGGAAAAGTCCCACAGCTGGCTTCAAGTTCATAATTTTAAGAAACTGTTTTTATGCATAATTAATACTGAATCAATAGACAAATCAAACATTTGTGACAGAACAAGAAGGAGTAATAAAAAGAGAAATATATTTATTTGTTTTTAAGAATTTTGCATAATGATTTTTCTACTCACCAGTTTCACATTGTTTAAAGATAATCATCTTGCATTATGTAAAATTTTAGATAGTAGTAAATACTCTAAGAAGCAGGATACAGGAGAAGTGTGGCTTTTCCATCAGTATTGCTGTCCATTAATTTTCTGATCATTACTTTTCCTGTTTAGTCATTTGGTGTTAAACCACTGAAAAGGAAAGAATTAAAGGTCTGTTTGTCCAGCTTTGACAGCTGATTTAGTTTCATGTTTTCCATATATCCTGTAGGGCAGCTTAGTCCGGCAGTCTGCTCATTGAGGAAGCACAAAACCAACCGTAAGCCTCGTACTCCCTTTACCACAATGCAGCTTCTGGCCCTGGAGAGGAAATTTCGTCAGAAGCAGTACCTGTCCATCGCCGAGCGGGCCGAGTTCTCCTCCTCACTGTCCCTGTCCGAGACCCAAGTCAAGATCTGGTTTCAGAATCGACGGGCCAAAGCCAAGAGGCTTCAGGAGGCTGAAGTAGAGAAACTCAAACTAGCAGCTGGTGTAGGCTCCAAAGCTGTCTTCTACCCAGGATACTCATCCTTGGGTTTTCCCCTGCACGCTGGTTCGGCAGGGCTCTATGGACTGGGCTACTCATACGGCCGCACCCCTGTTCTCCCTGCTGCACATCTGGCTATGTACACCTCACAGGTCGGCTATAGCCTTTTCCACCTTTCCTGAGACAAAAAAGAAATATACAGACAGATTGTGCTAAAAAGGGATGACAAGAGTGTATCATTAAATCATGCACCTTATGCAAAACTTGTTTGCATGTGACCTGAAGTGGACTTTAAGCTTCATTGTTTGTCTTAAGAAGGATTTACAAGTGTTCTGCTATTTGCAAAAGACTATGGAAGGATACAGCATCCCGAAGGTCCCTCTTTGCCATTTGCAAACATAATACCAGAATACATATTGTTCAGATTGTCTTTTCTGCCCTTTTTCTCTCTCCTGAACGACTAAAGTGTTTTTCACTCACCCTTCAACATGCAGGGATATTTCACTGCACCTTTAAATCATTGAATACTCAAGTCACACATATTTATTTGTAATAGTTTTAGAGTCACATACTTGATGTTACATATCTTCATTTTCATTAGTTAATATTTTATGTATATGATATTAAATTGAGATCCTTAGCGCGCCCCCTCGTTTGCTGTCTTTATTTGTGGCCTGCATACAACACAAGGTAGAATTGGTAACCTGGTGCGGTTACTTTAATGCAGTTGTCTGCTTCTTCTGATGTGGTCTTCTGTTCGTACCCAAATTGTGTTTAGTTCTTTGTTTGGTGGCCCATCTGCTTCAAATTCAGTGGCCTCCTTTTGTTTACCACACATGCAGGAAGAGGCTCTTTTCTTCTCATCTCATTTAACACACCTCATATGCTTTCTTCTACAAAAATGTTAAGGTCAGTGCAAAATATAACATATTTCAACTGCAATTACACAAAAATAACATTTACCTCGCTGATTTCCTTCCCCTATTCTGAATACATTGTGAGCTCTACTGTCTAACTAATACTGTCTTTGTTTCCCAGAAATTCGTCATTATATCATTATTTCTTTTTCTCACTTATGCTGTTTTGGGTGTAAATGATCTTGTAAAAAGATCAATGCGTCACGAGAGATTTTAACTTTTGATCATAAATGGTTCAGTTCCATTCTAGATGAAAGTGATCCTAGCTGCTTTATTGCTATAGAGAGGCATCATAAACTTCAACTTTTGGCAAGAATTTGGAGCATTTAGCGTCTTTATTTGGGCCTAAAAGCAGCGCTGTAATCTTAAATCCCTAAAATGTGTTATGTCTTGTGCTCTTTTGCTGTTTGGGCTCCAAACTATTATGCAAGGAAAAATATGCTTTTTATTTTTTTAACAATATGTTGAATTTCTGCATTTATTTTTCAGGGACTCTTTGATATAAGAAACTTGTGTGTGACCAATCAAACAAACTACTCAAGCTATTCAGTTTACCAATGTGCTTCAGGGATTTGCACTTCAAAAATGAAAGCGCAGCATAAAAACTACAGCTGCCAGCTGCTCTCTAGCATTAAGAATAATGAAGTAGCAATTTCTATACATGGGTGGATATACAGCGGGGTGGTCCAAGGGAAGAGGTGTTTCACTCTTTAATGAATATTTATTCAGCCAAATTTCCCCCTAAAGATGAGAAATTATATAAACAAATATGAATGCTTTCAGCAAATAGCACGTCTCACATTGTCTTAATTGTAAACATGTGTTTTCATATTGCTCTTGGATCTCACAGACGTAGAGATTTATTTGCTTGATGTGAGCCTTATTTTTAAACTGTATACTTTAAACGAACTCTCTCTGTGAACTTTCTAACACAGCATTATAGCAGGCTGTCCCTTTGCAGTCTGTAGTTTAATTGTGCTTGTCTCAGAGTTCTGACTCCAAAACTCTGTGAAATTATATGTGCAGACTCAGTGATAACAGAACGGGGCATTACATGGTCTCTCTGTCTCTGTGCCTCTTTCCTTCACCAAACTTGGAGAAGTCTTGTTACCATTAGCACATATTTCACAGTCCATTTGCTCCCCTCCATTTTGAAATTAAACCCGGCATTAAGCTGATAGGAAGGCCCTTAATAGCGTTGACTGGCCACAGTCTCCAGTTTCAAATGTTTTCAGTGTGAAACTTAGGCAGAAAAAATTATCACAGTCCATTTGAGATCGGATAAAGAAACAGAGACGTTATGTTTTATAATGAATAGATACATTAACAGTAATCATTATAAACACAAAATGTAAATGAAAATCGCCACAAGATAGATTGTGGATTTAGTGCAAATTTGAGAAAGCATGATGTTATTTTCATGGAAATGTGCCTTGAGGGTTATTTACATTCTTACAAAGCTAATTTGAGTTTTTTGGGTAGTTAGCGAGGGCTCGGGTCATACAGTCTTTCTAATATCCTCAGCCAAGAGAGCAAAGGGTCAAACACTTCACATGTTAAAACAATACTCACATATTTATATATACATTGAACTTTTCACTGAAATACTCTTTTTTTTGTATTAGAAATTTAAAGGAACGTACATTTACAATTGCTTTAACCCACCGCTGTCAGTTTTACCCTTCATAGTTTACATTTAAGTGTGTTTGGAAGACTTTTTTTTAGAGTCGGTATGAATAAGAGAATCTGAATACAAGGGACACATCTGACAACCAAACAACCAATAACTCTGATGATGCACTGGTAGACAAACAAGACTATAACCTCTAAAGGTCTGCATATTGCTTTTAATTACTTAATATTTTTGTGAAGTAAAATCTATTGGTCAACATCCCCCTGAGACCCAGTATATTCACTATGTTTAACACTATGTTCTTTCAGTTTAACAAAACAAGTTAAATTGAAAGAACCTCTTTGAATTTGTCTTTCAATTTCAATTCTTTTACATATCAGGACATATAAAATTAAGCCAAAACGCAGAAGCGGTTTGGGAAACAGTTAATACAGCTTCCATAGAAATTAAGATGGTAAGTAGCACTTGATTAAATGATCATCAGCAAGTGTGAGTGCCTATTTATACAATGCCAAAGAGGAAAGACCTCAGCAATGATCTTTAAGAAGTATGACTCATTTGGAAGGATTGCCAGAAGAAAGCCTTTCGTGGTGGGGGGAAAAACAAATGGCAATACTTCTGAAAAATATGTTCAAGCAATGTTTGGACAGATTAGACTAATGTGTACATGTTTCATAATGCACAGCACCATGTGTGGCAAAACCCAAACAAAGCATATCAGCACAAACATCTCGTATCAACTGTCAGGCACGATCTTGTCTTGCTGCCACAGGATCTCCGTACCTTACAGTTATTGAGTCAACCATGAGTTCTGTATACCAAAGTACTCTACAGTCAAATGTGAGGCCATCTGTCTGATAGCTGATGAAGCGTGAGCTGATTTGATGAGCTCAAGCACAGGAAGAATTCTACTGCATGGCCGAAATGGCTGAACCAGAGAAGAATCAGGGTGTTGCAATGGCCCAGTGAAAGTCCAGACCTCAGGATGACTGAAATTGTGTGGCACTACTCTAAGAGAGCTTTGCATAAACCTGCCCACAAACATCAATGAACTGAAACAGCGATTTATGGAGTAATGGACCCAAATATGGTGATGTGAGAGACTGATAAAGTCACACAGAAAACACTTACTCCAAGGTAATGCTGCCAAAGGTGCTGCTTCTGAACTTTGGCTTAATTTTTCATAAGAAGTAATGACATGGTGTGGTGTGCCATCTGTTATTTCTCATCTGAGGTTGTATTTAAGAAGTTTAGAGCCTGGTAAGATCTAAATGATTGATCACGATTAAGTAAAACCTTAGGACTATCAACAAACAACACCATGACTGTGTCAGCAAGTCACTGCATACAATAGGTGTTGTTACTTGAACCTAATATTCTTGCAGCTCTGCCAGAAATCCACTAGGTGTAGCAGCTTTCCATCTATTGCTGCTCATTGAAACCAACAACACCATACAGTCCTTCTTATTCTAATAACAATATCAGTAAATTCTTTCTCGGCATTTAGGATAATTTTTAATAGTTTTGGTTGATGACAAATCTTCTTGGATAGAAAATGACACGTTATGTAACTGCTGTTAGATAAAGTCTTTTTAATTCATCATGAGTAACCTGGTAAATAAAATATGAAACTCTTCTGTGTTGTTCCACTGTGTCTTTAGTAAAATGCACGAATTTCTAGAGTTCAGTGTGGAAATCCTTTTACCTGCATCACTGTTGAATTGGATTTGCTCACACAGAGTGAGATTTAATTTGATTGAGAATAAGTGGCCTTCCCCTCCACACTTTTATTTTGACAGATATAAGCAGTAATAGGCATTTGTCTAATTATACCTATTAAGCAGGTCCAGTACTGTGCAAAAAGTCTTTAGCCATCCATCACTTCTTTAACTTTTGTTACTAAGGAGGTCTTTTAAAAAATAATAATAATTCAAAGGTCTTTATCAGCAGTTCTTTAGGATTTCTGAAGGTCTTTAAAACTGTTTGGACTTTTGGCTAATTTTTCTTTGTAACTGACCATTTTCAGAGGAATTTATTTGTTTGTTTGTTAAGTCACTTAACACTACCCTATGAATGATTCATGCATAAAAAGGCACCTAACTGTTGTGTCTGCACATAGGAGAAAATGACTAATGACTTAGCAAAGAACCAATCTGATTTTGTAAAAATGTTTTTTTACCAGCAGTCTGTCAAAAAAAGAAAAACACATAATGTGTCCCCATTTATTTAGCTGAATCTAAGAAAAAATGCCAACAATAACAGTTTGACAGGCACAAAATATCATTCTTATACCAAAAAGATAATCCTCAAAAAGCTATTAGCTGAAACCTTGCCATATCTTGGCAGTATCTGCAGTGTGTGCTCAAAAGATTTTGAAAACTGGAAAGGGGAGGACAGAAACAGAAGTGGCAGGCCTAAAGAGCTATATATAGCAAAAGAACAGTATCTGTTACTTATATCCTTAAGAAATAGGAAAAATCCAGCAAAGACTTGACACAGAACCCAAGAGATGCATTTAGACCTTCAGTTGATCCATCCATTGTTTGCAGAAGGCTCATCTGAAAAGGTCTTGGTGGCTGTCAAGAAGCCATTCTAAAGGAAGGGAAACAGGGAGAAAAGGCTGAGGTAGTAGTATAAGTAATATAAAAGGAAGGTATATTACAACAATCTCATGACAGAGAATGAAACAAAAGGTAGCAGACATCCAAAGAAGAGCTTTCAAGAAGCCCAGAGAACTATTTCTAAAGACTAACTAAAGAAATTAAATGGAAGTGGCCTAAGAGACTTCAGGATGTGTTAAAGAATAAAGGTGGTCACACCAAATATTTTTAGAATTGTAAAAATGTATGCATGTTTTTGCCTTATTATATATCAATGTTATTATTGATAACATTATAATAAGAAACATTGATATCTTATTATATATCAATGTTTGCACGTTTCAGTAAATTGCTGCACCTATTTCCCATTTTTCTAGAAAAATATAAAGAAATGAGGGGTAGCTAAAGACTTTGGCACAGTACTGTATTAAACATGGCTGCAAATTTGGTAAAATCTGTTTTAGGCTAAATGAAGCAGTCAGATCCGTTCCTTAAAAAAAAAAAAGAAACCTTAATTCGGTATTTCTCCCTGCATGTCTCCTCTGCTGTCTTTGCCTGTATGGCAAACTGAAATCCAAGATCAACATTTTAAGATTCAGCTGCGCACTCAATCCTGGTATACAGTGCTTGCTTCACTGCACACGAGAAAAACACACAAATTTAAGGATCACTTCTCAGGAGGGAAGCAAAAATGTGAGCTATGACAAACATAAGAGGGGTGGGATGGAGGGGAGAGAGTGTGGTGATAATTTTTTTTATTTTGCTACAAACCTTGCAGGTCAGGGGAGTTAAAAGCATAGCTTGGTGTCCCTAAGAGCTCAGTACGCTTCGTGTGAAAAAAACACAAGCAAACCAAGAAAACATTTCACCAATTTGACAACACGTGGAGCATTTAAAAAGAAAATAGAGATAGCACAGTGCAGCACAGACTGACACTAAAAAGAGACGGACACGGTTAAGGCATGACTGTCGGTGACTCATGCAGTTGCTGACACTGATCACATGATGTCTTTCTGTATTTTCACTGCATTCCTATATCTGGTTATGTTGTTTCACTTGAATACTTTGCGGGTGTTGCCAAATCCCTGAATATTTTTGATCCTGTTTTGTGTATTTTTATCGGTTTTCTTTAAACGTTGGGGTGCATGCACTCAGAGTCACCACACACTGGCACTTGTATTGTTCAAAGTGCAGTGAAAGACATGGCATGCTTTTATCTTGTCTTCAAAGCTTGCAGGCAGGTGTTTCCCTGAACAACCCCGCTCTATCCTTCATCTTTACCGTTCACTCTTGGGTTCTCATCTGCGTCTCTGAACACTTTTTTGTCCTCTGCTTTACTGCCTCCTTTTCTTTTTCAATCCTGGTGTACGATGATGCAGTCATTGTGTAATTAGACTCCCATTCACTTGCATAAACTGTGGCTTAGATAAACTAACAAGTTCAGAAGTTCTTTATCAGTGGAACTTGATCTTAACTAAAACACACATGCACACAAACACACACAGAGGCAGACCTTGTCCTATCCTGCCAGTAATTCCACCTCTAGCACTTTGTGTCTTCTGTTTCGTTCTTTCAGCTGGTTTTCAAGAGATATCGCCCCCAAGCAATTTTGGCCAAACAGGATGACCTATTTAAACATAAAGGAACACCTAAAAGCTTTGGCTTTAAGGTTATAAGACAGAAAGCTTCTCTTGGGTTATGACTGTTTTTGTGACGGCATACAACAAGACAACCTAAAAAGTAATTAAAAATGAGACAAAAAAACCCCTCTAGGATATTCTTTTTATAGATATTCAACTTAACCTTAAACATATTCCTTTTTTCACCTTGGAGTGTTTTTTTCTCTGCTGCTGTGCATTTTTTTCCCAGGTTATCGTTGCTCTTTCCCTCCTTATAAAGCAGCAGCCTGATGTTTTGTGTCCTGACACTGTTTCGTGTAGGTCTTCTGCTTTCAAGCCCCAGCTCTCTTTTGAAGCACTGAGGTGAACAAAGCTGGAATCAGCACAACAGTTGCTGACCTTTGTAAAGAAAGAACAGCACAACCTTTCGTGTTTCTTACAGTTTCGTATCGTATTCGCACATGGATTACAAAGTGTTTTTCTCCTCATTTGTTTCACTGTAAGCCTACGACATGCTGTGCGTCTAAGATTAGATTATTTTGTTTCCTCTGAAGTAACTCTTGCAGATAGGACACACTAATGTCAACTGAATTAGCATCTCCCAGTGACATCCATACATTGCCCCGTGGGAGGTTTATACCCTGTGTCTGAGCCTTTTTAGAGCAGTGACATCTTTAGCCTTCACCATTGTCTGTGTTTCCTCACAGATCTGTCTCTCCTTGCTGTCTCCTGAGATCCTGTGACTCATAAATCTTCCCCACGGGCTCTATTGTACTAAAGGAGGCCTAGTTGCCCATCTCTTTGTGATAACTTAGTAACGCACTAGGTGTCATGACATACACAGAAACACAAAGGCTGGTTTACATATATTTAATGGTAATTATGGATAAGGGCGAACTAGGTAGTAACTTTTTACTCTGTTTTGACTTTTGATTAAAGCAGGGATGCACATATGGCCAACCGTGACCTCTTTGACTCCTCTTTCTGTGAGTCATCAGATATCTACACAGAAGAAAAATATTTCAGCAATTACAACAGCAGTTTTTTACATGATGGAGAAATGCAGCTGTAGTAAATAAATGGAATCTATTAGTGTGGCTCTTTGGGCTTAAACTGTATGTGTAAAAATGTTCTGGTAGCAAAGTTTTTATTCAGTTTCTGTGGACCAAGAGTAAAAAGTAGACATTTCTATAGTAGATCATCATTTAAATATTAATCTGTTAATTAGTTACTTTTGTGCAATATGAATGGGAATTGGGGAGTCTTTATCAGTAGGAAAAGCTCTTTAAAGCTTGTGAAAATATGTCCAAAATCTATGTCCTCCTTCATATTTTCCAGCGCAGTCCTGGGAACAGCTAAGATACTGCGCAGGACCCTCAAGCTCCCAGGCCTCTGGTAGAGGACCCGAGCTTGAAGGATAAACCGCCCGCAGGGGCGTGCTGGGTGTTAGGATTTTTATATATATATATATAATGAGGTATTTCTGTAGTCTATTGATTACTAGATAGTGGAAAGGGGGTGGGATTAAATAAGCTTACGCTTCTTCTTGCTCCTTTTTGAACGTAAAAGTTATTTGTAGTTGTGTTTTCCTTTTGTTTTGCTTTGTTTGTTTGTCTCTTATTTCTATGTTGTTGTACTTTTTCAACATATTCAAAATAAAGATTCAATCAATTAATCAATCAATCAAAGTGTTGATAATTTGGGTTTCCACTGTCACCATCTTTTTTCTCAACAAATTACACAGCGTACCTGGTAAAGATTTTCAACTGAGACGCAATATGTAATTTAGGCGTTAAGAGTAAAAAGGTTTAAAAGGATAGAGAAAAAAGTGAAAAATGTAGAATTCAATTTGAGTGCGTGGCCTAAAATAATTAACTAAAATGTTTTGTAGACTTACATTAAAAAAATAAATACAGATTCAAACGTCATTCACGAGTCATTCTGCAAGCCTTAGATGGCAGGAGAAGTAAAGATAAGGAGATAAGGCTGCCACAGCCATGTCTCTGATGTAATGGTTTTATGGAAACTTGGCAGACTTCAAAATCCAACTTAGAGTAATTTGGACCATGTGGGCAGTAGTAAAACATCACGAAAGGACTGTGAGTAGTGTGTGCTTGTCTTTTTTTTTATCTACAATTATTATTAAAAATGTACACATATGCTAGCTGTAGTCAGGTCACTGGTCAGGTCACAAATTACTGGTCTGGTAATTCATATAATAGGGCAAGCATGGTTGGGGATTCACATATTGAATTGTTGATGGACAGTAGGTGGTCTAAACAGGAGGGGAGACTTCGATCTGGGACAATTAAAGACGACCGATGCAGTCCACAGAAAAACCATCCATCTCCACTTCCTCTCCCCGGTGTTCATACAAACCATTTGAATACAGATGCTTTGTTTAAAAAAAAGGGTTACAGTTCAACCTCTGTTCATTTAAACCCCTTTTTAGCCATGAATAAAGGACCTGAAGTGATTCTGTAGTGACAAACACCTTAAAAGAAATCAGTCCGCTGATAAGCAGCAAACCAGTGGGTGAAGCAGCTTTACCAGAAACCTACAGTAGAGTAAAAATGGCAGCACAGTGATGTGATCAGGAAAGGGAAGAGGTTCGAAGTACTCACATTGCTGTCCTTGAGCAACACATTGCAATAGAAGAAAGTAGCTGTTCTATTACTGACCCCAACCTTTGACCTCTTTGTGGTGGAGCAGTTGGATTTCTTTCCGTATAGGAGTCTTATTACATTCTTATTTACACAGTAAGCTCTGACGTGGCTTACAGCAGGTATATGGGTTAAAGCCCCATTTAGTGAGCTGGTGAATTGTTTGGGATTTTCTACTTTATTCTCTGTCATGTTGCTGCTGAATCACAGAACAGATGGCTGAGGTAGTCTCTCCTATGGGAACTTCATTTCACTTCTTAGTAATAATAAAATCATGCTCTTTGGTAGATGCCATCGACATCCTGTTAGCCGTCCTCTCCTGTCTAAATTTATCTTGTAATAAGGTAAATGAAGGTGAGAGAATATCCTGAGTTTTCAGGGGGCTGGAGTGCAATGTGCCATTAAATATTTACGTGAAAGGGTTAAAGCATTTTATGGTACTCGGATAGGACCAAAAGAAGGCTCTGCAATCGTTGTTCCCACAATCCCCCAGCTGTGCCGCTCTCTTTATATGTGTGCGCACATTTGTTTATGCTCGTGTGGTCCCATCTGAACTTTCCAGAGGGTAAAAGAGCCTCCTGCTGCGCTTGACAAGTCCTTTCTTAAAATAGACAAAATTGTGTCCGCTGTCTGCTTCCCTCCTATGGAATTTAAAAAAAAAAAAAAAGCACAGTTGCACAGCCATCGTACCATCACACTGCAAAAATAAATGTTTGACATGCTTCTATTTCTGGCCCATCTGAGCGAGACTGTGTTTTCCTGACTCTTCTCTTTGGTCATATCTTGTACTCAGTTCATTATTAATCCTGGTGTCTTGATTCAGTCACTGCATAAAATATTGTGTGTTTTAAAAATACTATATATATATATATATATATATATATATATATATATATGTATGTATTGCCAAGTAGCGATGAGTAAAACCTGCATTTTCAAACTCCAATTAAATGATTGAAAAAAGAACCCTGTGATCAAATACAACACATTTGCTCCAGTTATGGAGGTTAAAGCAGAAAATGTTTGCACAAGTTCAATATGATCTCACCCCTCTGTCTATACACCACTGTATTAGTGAAGACGATAACATTTTATGGTGGCGGTATTGTACTAAAGCGTAAACGACTCCTCGTTTACCCTGACCAGCATATGGATCCGGATTAACTAAGTTAACACAGATACAATAAAAGCCACTTATTTTCTTTCTACAATTAACTCTTTACTTCTTTAGCCCTGTAATTTTCTCTCTTATTATAGGCCTTGCCTCAATCTGTTCCCAGTTTCTTCTTTAATTCTCAAACCGTCTTTTCATCTCGTTGTCCTTATCTCCCTCCCCCCGTACTCCTCCTTCCTGTTCTTTCTGTCTCTCTCTTGGGGATGTTTGTTCAGCTTGTCACAGTGCCATCGCTCGAGTGGGATGTCTGTTGCTGAGTGGTCGCCTGTGCTGTCCTCCCGCTCTGTTAATCTCCTTCTCACATGCACAGAGCAGAACCTAAAATTTATGCCTGGCATTACATTCATTCGGGTTGTTGTTTTTCATCCCCTTACCTCGCTATTCGTTTTTTGTGTCACACACATGACAATATATATAATATATATACAACACTCATATTTATATAATTGTCATAATAACTTTTTTTGCTCAGCCATTCCTTCAGTCATTCCTTTAAAAAATTGTCATTCATACTTCACATTTTATCAGGTAATACATTGACTCTTGAAAACAGTTTAAATAAGCTTTTCCCTTTGCTTTGTGCAGTTCATTATAGAGCTTCATTATAGGCTTTCTTTCCTTTATACATACTTAATTATGATGAATAACGAATAAAGGTTTTATACAAAATTTTTTAAATCAAAGCTGACTGTCCCTCCACTTCTCCTTAAGATTACTATTACAGCTGGTGTAACAGTGACCTTAGTAATGAGCAGAGATGGGAAGAAACGCGTTACTTGTAATGCGTTACTTGTAATCCGATTACTTTTTTCAAGTAACGATTAAAGTAAGGGATTACTATTGCAAAAACAATAATTAGATTACCGTTACTTTCCCGTAGGAACGCTGCGTTACTGCGTTACTAAAACCGTGATTTTTTGCAAGAATGTCTCATGACAGTGACGTAAGCAAGTGTTGTGGAAGTTTTCCACTTAAATAAAGCCTGCAGACAAGCGGTGAGCGGTAGCTAACATTCTTTAATCCAAGCACACAAAGACAACATACAAACAAGCTTGTGGAGCCCCCATGGCCGCGGGACAGACGGTCAGCAGAGTCTCACTGAGCCTGGCATGGCTCTCAGTTAAATACCTTCTCCAGAAACAAAGGCAGTACACAGCTGTTTCACACCTTAAGGTTCACACTCCCTTGCTACTTCCCAGAGACCACGAAGAGACAAAAAACTGGTCCTCTGGAGTTGCTGTTTCCCCCAACATCCTTACTACACCCCCTACCATTTGTCTTACAGTATGAGTGTCAGACATGTTAATACAATAAAATAATGTCATTAATACCTTAGTGAAAGAAATTCCTATACACAAGTTCGACATTCGTGACAACAGCTGTGTGCAGATCAACAATGGATAACATATCGAGTGCGGGAGAGAGTATGAGCATGCAGCGTTTAAAGCGTGGAAGTACTGACCTTACTTTAAGTTTGATTCCATAAAAAGTGACAAGAACATTAGTGTCCGTTGTGCGTGGGAAGAAAACTTCTTTTTACAGCGAAAAAACCCCCCTAAACTTCCAAGCAAGCACCGAGTGCGCTACGACGTAATGGGAAATTCACCGAGAAACTCGTGGATTCTTCCACTGACCGCTGCGGCACACCTGCATCAGGGTAAACCTCCGCCTACCCTACTCCTGCTTTACAGGTGAAAATAGAGCAAAAGGACCACTAGTCTTTGACTTTATTTATTTTCTGCTGTGTTTTACTTGCATCTATTTGAAAGAGTGAGTGTAAACACCAAAAAATATATATTTTATGTGCTGGAATGTGCAGAAAATAAGTTTAAATATTGAACAAATTTCTTCCAGTCAGAGAATGTTGCATATAATTAAATCTTTGCTTCATGCATAAAGTTAAAAGATTAAAACTGATAATACAAGTTTTAAAAAAGGAGACTTTTCCATTTGATTATATTTTGTATGATGGATTTTGTAGAAAAAGTAGAATTGGGCTGAAAGATCTATCGCTTTATCACCTATTCAGGTTGTAATTCGTGTTTTTAAAAAGTAACTAAGTAACTAAGCAATTAATTACTTTTGAAAATAAGTAATCAGTAAAGTAACGGGATTACTTTTTGGGGGAAGTAATCAGTAATTAGTTACTGACTACTTTTTTCAAGTAACTTGACCAACACTGGTAATGAGTAAACTGAACTAAATGTGTGAAATAGTGGAGAACCCCTTTGATTGCCAGCGAAAATCTAAAAACTATAAATAAGAATGGTATGGGTCTAGAGAAATGAAAAAGTTCACAAGAAACTGGTACAATTGATGAAAATGTCAAACTATGCTGTCACTGCTTTTTTCGTGTTGCCAGATTAGAGAAACTGTGAATGAAAGCAGAAACTAGTTGGTTTCAAATGAGAGTGCATTTCTCACCACCTCACATGGGGGTTTCACTTATGTGCAAGAGTAACACATTACCCATCTGTGAAACATCTTTTCCTTTTGCAAAGCAAAACACGTGGTTTCTTTGTCATGTAGACATAGCAAATGACTCAGTGGTTATTAGCAAAAAACAGCTCATTTTACAAGCAAAATCAGAAGTGATTGTTATCTAGTTGACTTTAGAAACTAAATTTTGAGCTACATCTTATGTAACATTAACTTGCACAGCATTGTCCGTGCATTTGTATCCATCAGGTTGCTTAATGCTTTCATTTAGTTTTGGGTTGTTTTTTTTGTTTTTTTTTTACTTTTAACTGGAAACGTTAAGATGAGTAAAGCGCTTGAAGTGTGCTTAAAGTTCACCACTTGGCATGCACTGTAGTTGGTGCATTACAATGTAACTTCTTTGTGGTCAGTCGAGTCCACGCGTTCAAAAAAAAAATTGCAAGAAAAAAACAACAAAAACAAAGAAAAATTAGCACACCCATATCCATACAGACCCTCACATACTCATCCGATGACAAAATTTCCATCGTTCGGACACAAGTGGACCCTAGCATACTTACAGATGCAGAAAGTCTATCCAGCTTACTGGAGCCTAACCTAGCTACTATAGGGTAAGAGGCAGGGTAAACCCTGGACAGACAAGGATCACAGGGCTAACATAGAGAGGGACAGACAACCATTCACACCTGTGTGCAATTTAGAATCACCAATTAACGTAACCCCAATAAATAATAATAATGGATTGCATTTATATAGCGCATTTCGAGACTCTCAAAGCACTGTACAATTCCACTATTCATTCACTCTCACATTCACACACTGGTGGAGGCAAGCTACAGTTGTAGCCACAGCTGCCGTGGGGCAGACTGACAGAAGCGACGCTGCCATATCGCACCATCGGCCCCTCTGGCCATCACCAGTAGGCGGTAGGTGAAGTGTCTTGCCCAAGGACACAACGACCGAGACTGTCCGAGCCAGGGCTTCCGGTTACAAGACGAACTGCCAACTCTTTGAGCCACGATCGCCCCAAATGTAGTCAAAGTCTAATCAAGGCTTAAGCATTTATTCAGTCAGATATAGAGGTACTGTGGATGGTATTATTATTCAGCGTCATATCTGACTCAGGCAGCAACCTCCGGGGCTGGTGCCAAAAATGGCATTTCCAGGTGAGGCAGTCCTGAGGCGGACTCCAAAAGCTAGTTAATCTCCATAGACCACCTGGTTAATCAAGCTTGCTATCATTAGCTGAGGATTTAGCACTCCACTTTTTCTTCCAAATACAATCGCTTCTGGTGTTAGCAAGGCAGCGCAAAAGCAGCCATGTTGCTAACATTGAGGTACTTCACAAACCAGTGGTTGGTCATTTTGTCTCATGGAGTGACCTCCAGGGGACATGAGCTAAAAAAATAAACTGACCTGATTTGTCCTGACCAAATCCACTATAGAAAGCAGATTTAATGTTGGCTAAAAAATGGCTTATATTGCCTTGGTAGCGTACCACAAACTGTCAGTGAGGTGGAGAAGGAAACATCGCTGAAGCAGATTAAATGAGTAACAAGCCAAGGCAGTGGAAGCTAATCAAATTATACACTGAATAATAAGCTGGGTGCAAATGAGTTTGGAGGGTGAACAGTGTTCTCAGCAGGGATGTTGTCCACTCCAGCCACGCTCTGCAGCTTAGTTGGGGAGAGAAGAGGTGCTGTCTGGCAGAGACAGCTCTAAGTGGAGAAAATGCTATTAATGATGCTAATGTTGATGTTCTTGCTGGTAGGACGCCCCAGAGGTGAATTGGGGAGATGCTAATGCTAATCAGCTAGCTTGTGCGGGAGAAGATGTGTCTTTTTAAAAAACATCATCAGCTGAATGAGCTGCCAGACACAGAGCAACAGAGTGATTACTGTCAAATCTACTGGGAACTGGGAGATAGTTGCCCTGCTTCATGGGCTTAATGATGGCTGCTGTTTGTCTGGCCTAAATGAGCTAAACAGTGAGCAGTGCTGAATGTGAGAGCTTTGGAGCTGATGACTGCATGTGCTGAGTCATGCTTGTGCTGCTCTCATGCACTTTTTAAAAATATGAAAATTAAATGGTAAGAGTGTTTGTACTCCTTTTATTTACTAAGGGCAGAAGAGAGATTGCTAGAAAGAAGCCAAATAGAGAAAGAAATGAGTATGACTATTTTCTTCTGTTATCTGACAGTTTAATATCTTAAAACTTGCTTTGACATCACAGATTTATATGTGATTGATGCGACTACAAAGCCGTGGTGATGGCATTTTGCGGAAAGCATTTTACTAGAATCTGGATTACCTAAAGTATACACCTCTTCACCATCAGCAGCATCAACTAATCTCTGGCTAGGTTTTTAGAATAAGCTCAGATGGGATACAGAAACGGAGAATTCCACACTTTTACATACTTAACATTGTTCTGCACATCACTACTCAGACATACATGAGCAGCAGAAAATCAGCAGGACTTCTAAGTACTGTTTAGTTTCTTTGTGATACTTGACAGCATATTTGTGCACACCAATATTTTGTTTGGGTTTTTTTTGCTAAAAACAAACAAACAAACAAACAAAAACAACCAAACTTGCTTTTGCAAGTTTTTAGGCTTTTTTGGTGTGTGAGAATTCATCCACCAGGGTAAGAAAGTCACGCAGTGTCCTAGTGTAACATCCTATGGTGCAAACAGCATGAACATGGTCCTGAGCCACATAAACATTTGCCATCTGCCAGATTTTACTCACTTTGTCTTCCACTGTGGTCTATTTAAAAATTTCTGCCATTCGTGACGCAACACATTTTTTTGCCTTGGATAATTGTAAATTTTCACTCATTTTCAGACCAGTCTTTGTACCTTAGGATATTTTTTTGGTTGATCTACTTAATACTGACATGATAACCACTCACGCATAAAAATGCACATAACTCAAGGCATGAACCAGTGTTGTGTCTACATGTTTGGTGTGGAAAGGGCTTAAGAAATAGGAAAAACTCCACCAAAGACCCGACACAGGACCAGAGAGATGCAACTGGCCCTTCAGCGGATCCATCTACTGTTCATTGAAGCCTCAGCAGAAATGGTCTCAGTGAAAAGGAGTCTGTCAAGAAGCCATTCTTAAGAAAGGGAGAAAGGGTTCATGTAGTGTAGCATGAGGTGAAGTCACATTACAACAATATCTTGACAGAGAACAGAACAAAAGGCAGCAGATATCCAAAGAAGAGGTTTGAATGTCTTTCAAGAAGGCTAGAGAACTATTCCTGAATTTTATTTAAAAAGAGATTAGAAGAAAGCTTCCCAAAGAGAGTTAAGGCTGTGCTAAAGAATTAAACATGGTCATATCAAATATTGTTGGAATTGTAAAAAGCCTGTTTTGGCCTTATATACTGTTTGATTTATGTTTGCACATTTTTTTTATAAATTGCAAAATATAATTATAAAAATATAAAGAATACACAGGTGGCTTGAGGCTTTTTACAGTATTGTGCAAAAGTATACTGTACTATGTTTAACCAAACTAGTAGACCAAACTCTTGGTAAGCAGGTTGTTTGCTAAGATTAAACCAGTCTTTTATTGTGCACCCCTCACTCGCATAAATATTTTTTCTCTTATCTCTCTGAAGTTCTCTGTGTGAGCATTCCTTTCTCTTCGTTCCCTTGGTCCTTTCCCAGTGGTGGGGTCAGAGGGCATGTCCTTTCCACTGGAGCCAGTTAGAGTGACGAATGGTAACGCAGCAATGCCAGCGGGTCTGCAGCACGAACAGTAAACAGTGCGAGGGTGGAGGAAGAGAGCGGAGGAGTGTGATAAGAAAGAGAAATGGTGAGCAAGAGCAAAATCAGAAAGATGAATGAAAGGCTTGCCGCAAAGAACGGGCACTAAAGGTCAAAAGATTTGCAGGGCAACCTTTGGCTTAAGCTTATGTATCTATTTTTGAAGAGCAGCCTTTTGCCGAAATCAGACAAGCTTTTTGAATCTGCTGTGCCATTTGCAAATAGAGCCTCTATCGACCCCGACACAAAGAGAATCTGAGTGGCTGGGTGTGTGTTGTGATTGTGCTGATGCTCTTTCACCTCAAACTAATCGAAAATCATCATAGAACATCTGTTGATTTCAGCAGCGAGACCAGACGCAGACAAAAAAAAAGTTAAAAAGCGTTTTTTAACATGCAAAATGTATTCATGACTTTCAGCATGTAACTGTGTTGATGCACTTTGGCTACAGCCACCAACACATTTGCTCTCAATTATGCTTATCCTGGTGTTGTGCGAGGTATTAAAAATGCATTAGGCTCTAGTGCAATTATAAGTGCTCTGACAGTTTTGAATAATACATATTTAATGGAGAGTGATACAGATTATGGCAAACTGTTTAATAGCATTTTAATTCTCCATCACTTCCCCTGAGGAGGGGAGGTGACGGAGGAATCATTAATGACATTAAAAATCCACCTTCGCATCGCCAGGTGTATCTTTCTTGAAGCAAACAGTATGTGACTACAGGATCCTTCATTATATATGTGACGGCAGTCAGACTGATGACACTTTCTGGTGGGTTATGTGATATTTACACAGCATCCGCCGTGTCTCTTTTTTTAAGTTGCCATTGCTTGATTCTTACATAAGACTGTCTGTCTCCTTGTCCCTTTTTTCTCTCGCTCTCTGTCTCAGTAAATCATTTCCCTAAGGCCAGTCATTAGCATCATCTAAAGTTACCACATCTAACATCCATTTTCTGAAGTGCCAATCCAAAAAGGCAGGATTGCTCTGAGAATATCACAAGTTCCACAGGAGGGAAAGAAAGGGCAGCAAACAGAAATTTTCTGTGTTCGCCGAGTGCACATGACATTGCAAGGACTCTGGGTTGGGCGCTGGAGCTAGCAGTTGTAGCACTGCATCACAGACACACATTCCCTCGCACACACACACACACACACACACACACACACACACACACACACACACACACACACACACAAACACACTGTCTTGTTGCCACCTCAGCCATCACTCTGAATGATGTCACTCAAATTAATTGCTGTTCCCTTCTCGTGGCACGCTTGAGGAGGTTTCTTAGAGGCAAGGACAGTCCAGAGCCAAGAGAGAGCGGCCTTTAAAGGACAGCTCTGCGTGCGTGTGTGTCTGTGTGTTAGCCCATGAGAGGAAGAGTTTCTCTCACAGTATATAGTTTTTTACATATTTATAATGAGCATTAACTTAATTCAACTGAACGATGTCACATCTTAGACTTGCTGCTTATTGAGAGGGATTTATTGCCCCGTAATTATTTTAAAATGCTTGACCTGCAAGACGAAGCAACAGTTCTACAGAAAAATTAATCAAGTTCTGATTTTTATGACGCATCTACTGAGATATTCATTAACATTACCAAACATGAACTTCATGTCAAACCATCTTTGAGTGTGATTTATCTTTTAAGATGACACAGCAGGCTAATGTGGAACAGAGTGTGTAACTGGGTCTTGCCAAATATAATTTATTTTGTCCTTGTCGTTGCTCTGCTGTCTTTTCACACTTCAACTACTTCAATTTCCCTCGTACTCCCCATTAAAGCATCTGAGTGGATTAGGTTCTTGTCACAGGTAAATCCATAAAAGATAGCGGAACCACCGCAAACTAAAATCTACAATCCTCCTTATCCTCTTCTTTTAACAAGGAACTGAAACACGGAGGCGACAAAGGTGCATCGGAATCAAAGTTCTTGTTTAGCCGTTTGGTATTGTTTAAAAATTGATAGAGTGGGAAATGTTGTAATGCAATCAAAGAAAGAAACAAAGCCAACAGTGGGGATAAAGAGGTGCCACAATGGTTGCACTCCTTTATTATGCCAGGCTATTCACAACTTCTGATTAGGCGCTTCACTTTACTAATGATGGCAATACATCACCGGACTGAACAAACACATGAACACCAGGGTTATGTGAGAGTGAAATGTTAGATGTGAAGCGCAGCTGATCCCATTAGGTTTTGCTCTTTGGATGCTGGTGTGAAATTGGCTTTAGGTAATTTGATGTGTGGAGGTCAAGGCTGTGCAGCCACTCTGTCTCTTTATCTCACACACACACACCCTGTGGATTTCATGAAAATGGACAAATATACATTTATAAACATGTGCACTGATGCTTCCACATGCACAAGCAGACACTGCACAGCTGTTTCTTCTGATGGCTTTATACAGTTCTGAATGTAACATAACATGTATGCAGTAGTAAAACCAATATAACACCTGCATATTCACTCACAACACACTTACAGCTTTTGCTTGTCATGAAATCTCACTCTGGCAAACAGATTAGCAGTAGATCTTAATGATGATGTTCTTTATCTTGTTATGTCTCTGATATTTGCTGGGTCTTATTTTCACAGTTTTGGCCACAACATCTATCAGTCATGATTGATTCTGCCAAGATTTAGATTTGATGGTCAACACCACTCATGTCTGTCAGATGAATTTGTGCCTGTCACCCAAGTGACAACCCCTGGGCCTGAAAAATTAAGCTAATGTTGAATGCAATGGTGGCTAAAGCCTACAGAAACAGAATTATTAGCACAGTGATTGGATGCAGTAAAAATGCTAACTAGCTTTGTTTAAAGGTTTTTTTTCAAAGCTAAAATCAAAGTTTACTAATACTTCTACAGGTAATTTTCAAAAAAAGAAGAAGAAGAACAAGCTAAAGCTCATTAGCAAACTAAGTCAGCTTTAGCCTACACAAAGAGAAAAATTCACTTAGCAAAAGATTGGAAGCAGTGGCAAATGCTAACTTTCTCCAAAGCTAAAAAGAATATTTACCAGCACCTCTAAAATTAATTTTGATTTACGGTATAAAAAGTGTTTATATTACATTGCAATACGTGCAGGACTATTTCATTACTTCCTGGGGTTCTGCTACTGATGAAAGATTCCCAGACAGGAAACCAGACAAGACAGCTAATTTTCCAAAACATGGGCCATTTTTTATTCATTATATGGGAACATAGTGGCCTCACTAAAATAATAAAGATAATAATAATTAAGATTTGTCTTGTTTATTCATCTTTGATGAGCAAAATTCTTCTGACGATTACTGATTTTTTATTTTGGGGGGCTTTATTGGAAATGAAAAGATGCATTTGATATAGAAAACATATTATTAAATTTGCAGTTTAAGTACAGCAGTAAATAAATGTAAAAATCAGTCTAAAGCATAATTTAAACTGTGGTCTAATGTATTTCATGTCAAACTAGCAACTTGAATGATGTGATGTAATAAGTTTTTTAAAAAACATCTTTATTACACCAAAATTCATTTATGTTTCAAGTGAAGTAAAACAGCTGATAAGTGGACTTTTATTTCCCAATAGAGTTGTGTGGTTTTTAATTAAGTCTTACAAATTATGGTGTTCCTCTGTTTCTTTCTAACTTATATTTTGTACGAGAGTCCCGTTGCCTGTCATGCGGTTTTCTTGTGCTACAAGTTGCTTTTTTGCATTGTCCGTCTTGTTAGGTTTAACTCAGAAAAGCAGTAGTTGTAATGCTCTAAACTGTAGGCTGGCTGATTGTCTGGCATCTTGTGTTCATTGCCTTGTTGGAGTTCACAGAGAAATTCAGTAATGTATCCAAACCAATAAGAACTGTGACAAAATCAGTGAGAACAAGACCCATGGTAAATAACGGTCACAAAAAATGACACAATTGTCATTTAGATGTGCTTTTACTATGCAATTTATGGCACAAAGGAAGTGTGTCACCAGTTGACACTGTATTTCTGTTAAATTTCACAGGAACATGAAACAACATTACACCAACCCATTTCAGTTTTCACATAAAGAACCCATAATCCCATAATAATCCCATCCATAGCAGGTACAATACTGTCTTCTGCCAATAAAACACTTTCAAGCACTGGACAAATCAGGCAATTGGATACAACATTAAAACCACAAACAGGTAAAATGAATAACATTCTTTATCTGGTAAAAATGGAATGCTCTGCAGGGAAACTTTGGGCTCAAACACTTATCTAGATGTTACTTTGACATATTCCACCCACATGAACATAGCGGCAGAACAAACACAACCCAGTGGCAACTTATTCCCTGAACACAGCAGGTCAAGGCACCCCTCCACCCTACAAAAACTGCTCAGTGATGACTCGACACAAGAAGAGCCAGAGGCACTGACCTGGCCTCTGAACTTAGCAGATCTTCAGTTGAGCATCTCCAGGATGCAATCCACCGTTGCCCCACCTCACAACCCACAGGGCCCAAAGTGTTACACAATATTAGGCAAATGGTTTTAATGTTGCCGCTGACTGGTGTCATTTCTGAGGTCACAAGTTTGTAAATTTGGTTTAAAGTTATAATGATTCCAAATGTCGATGATTTATAAATAACATTTCAACCAGTAACGAGGCAGTCGGCTTGTTTTTCCCCATCTCTGCATCCTATACGGATTCAGATCACATTTTTACGTCTCCACTTCTTAGGGATTTCCTTTTACACTTGAATTTATTCACTTTTCATTCTAGCTGTAATATTAAGTCACTTGTGGATGTACTTTACCTGTACATATGTTCGACATAATTTGGCTTGATGCTTTACTGCTGTAGTCTTTGCAGGTCCTGAAATGTCAGTGTAAAGACTAAGAGTGTTTCTGTGTGCTGTCATGGAATTTGTTGTTGTAGTGTGCATGCTGGGTGCTACATGGTATTTCGGGGAGCATGTTTTGACAGTGTTTGTTTGTGTGTGTGTGTTTGATGATATAGAAGAGAGCAGTGTCTGACATCATTAGGGTGTGTGCTGCCCAGTCATGGGATTATCTATCCCAAGAGCTTGTCAGCACCGCTGCTCTCCCAGATCCCTGGTGCAACAGCGGCAGATTTTAATCCCAAATCCTCTCTCCTCTATCGGGAGCTTCTCCTATCTGAAGACAGTGTAGAGACAATGACGAGCACAGCAAGCCCGCTATGGTAGACATCGCAAAGGCAGACCATTCACCTAATGCAAACATGGATGCATGTGGGGTCGTCGTACCCTTCAGTCAAAATAAGAGTTAGCGCACGAAAGCAGCCTTTGCATTTCAAGTCAATCAGACTGGCTGCAACAGGAACTCTTGGACTGTTTTAAGAATTAAGGGATGAGTCAGTGCTGTGAGAGAGTTGTGAGTCATTTCTTGTTTAGACTGGCCGTCTCTATGTCGTGGCCTCCTGGATACAGTCTGTGGCATCCCAGCAGGATGGAGAAGGCCTTCCGGAAATCCGCATTGAAGGCATAGATGATGGGGTTTAGTGAGGAATTAGCCCAGCCGAACCACACGAACACATCAAACGTGGTGGGGCTGATGCAGGGGAAAGCCTCCCCTCCGTTCGACTGCTCGCAGAAGGGCACCATGCAGTTGAGGATGAAAAATGGGAGCCAGCAACACACAAACACCCCCATTATCACTGACAGTGTCTTCAGCACCTTTGTCTCCCTCTTGAATGTCAACCTGAAGGAGCTCTCTGAGTCTGCGATGCTGGAGCCTCTGCCCATGCTGTCGTGTCTGTTTTTGGCACTTTCGGCTGCCCGCTCTAGAGCAGAGATCCTCCTGATTTGTCTGTGGGCAATGCGGTAAATCTGTGTGTAGGTGGCCACCATGATGACCACAGGGATGTAAAAGCTTATAAGAGAGGTGGAGATGGCGTAGGTCCTATTTAGGCTTGAGTCACAGTTCTCTGGGTAAGATGTAGCGTTTGATGACAGTGAAACAGAGGACCCAGTAAGAGCAGTGTAAGATTTGGTTTGGGCTTTATGCCAGTTGAGCTGCACTGGAATGAAGGAAATGAGGACAGACAGCGTCCAGGCCACACTGATCATAATATAGGCCACTGTGGGTGTCATCTTCCTCTCATAGCGGAAAGGACTGGAGATGGCCCAATAGCGGTCCAGGCTTATGACGCAAAGGTTCAGAATTGAGGCCGTGGAGCACATAATGTCAAAAGCTACCCAGGTATCGCAGAAAGAGCCAAACGGCCAGAATCCGGCGATCTCCGTCACTGCTTTCCAGGGCATCACCAAGATGGCAACCAATAGGTCGGACACGGCCAGCGAGATCACAAAAAAGTTGGTCACTTTAGAACGCAGATGGCGAAACTTGGTGACGGCCGCGCAAACCAGAGTGTTTCCAAGCAAGGTGGTGAGGATGAGCAGCGAGAGAAAACAGCCAGTTAGGACACGACTCGATGGCGCCTCGTCCAAAAACCCATTGTCAATGACCGTTGTAAAGTTCATGGGATCCATCCCTGAAAGTGAGTGTGTGCTTGGGGAGGAGGGGGTTCTTTGCTTATGTCATACTGAAGAGTCTTGTTACATTTTATCCACTAGTTTCTATGAGGCTCCTGTTCTCCATTACTGCAAAAAGTCTCCATCAATTTATCGTCTGATAAATGATGAAAGATGAGACATTTCAGGCAAATGCTCTCTGGGACAGACATTTGCCCTCTGACCTTGTAAAATAGATTTGACATCATCTGAGCTGCACTGATGGAGAGGTAGTTGTACCTTAATTCCTCAGTGCAGTGGTGTAGTCACTGATTCTCTTCTGCTTGTTCTGTTTTAGCCCCAAACCCAATGTAATCGCAGGAATCCTCTGTCTGCTTACAGAACACATCAGTAGCCCTGGGGATGAAAATAAATGAATTAGTCTAGAAAAATTCAATATTGTGTAAGATAAAAGTAATCATAAATATGCATGATTTTCTAAATGTTATATATCTTTTTTGTAGTTTGTTGTGTTGTGGTTTATATAATAGCTATGATTGTTAATATAGCTGATTAAGCAAAAGAATATCAGGGCTGTTGTAAGTAAAAGGTAAAAAGATTTGGGGGGGAAGGGGCTCATTCAGCCTCATCACACCCCAAGCACCATTAACTGGCCCATGATAGAGCGCAGTTTGGACAATAATAACCAATCATACCTTTGCATATCTCTTTGTAGCTCCTGATGCTCCAAATTTCACCTCATCAAAATCAGTCTCCTTTTGAATAGTTTCCAGTTATAGTTACGTATTTGTAGAATTCGGATGCCTCTCATAATGTGGTAAATCTGGGCTGAATCAAGGAAAGACCTATTTGCATAAAAATAATTGTATTATTTACTATTATTTAATCAGTGTGCTAATTACTATTCCCATCTTCCTGTGTGTCCACTAAATTTATTACTTTATTATTATTATTATTTTTATTTTGCAATGGCCCCAATAAACCCTCGTACAGCTGTAATTTGTGTTGCCAATGATCCGATTTAGAATAACACACTCACTGGCTGGAGCTGTGAGAGCAGGATTTTCCCGTGAGCGGGCTGTAATTATTAAGACGTGACTCAAAACAAGAGTCACATCCTCCTACATATATACAAACTGTGTTTGCGGTTTCTCTATTTTACTGTTTTAGCACCAAATTCACTTCTTACTTACAGATAAAGTGTGCGGTCAGCTGCAGCTTGATACCACATCTAAAAGCAAACGTCCCGCCGCTTCCATCCGAACTTCCCAGTGTAAAGTCCCTCCAAAGAGCATCCAGACCCCATTTCCTGCAAACACAAATAAATGCACAGTCCTGTGTCCTCCCTGGAAGCCAGCTCGCTGACTGTTGCTGCGATTTAATAGTACACACCACCGGATTCAAATGTCACTCAGCGCTCTCGCTGCGTCCTCCTGCAGCCACAGTGCGCATCTGCGGCCAGATCCCGAAGACCTCTGGCTCCTTTCCACACCGGCGCTCTGACGTTGTCCCATTCAGGAGAAAGTGCGATGGGAATGAAAGCGCATGACTGTGGCCCTTTGGCGACCGATCTCGGTCACTGCTTTATGACACAACAGGTTTCACGAGAAACTCATCACGCATCCCGTTCCCCGTTAAGCCTTGCTGTAGTTATTTTCCAGAGTCTTATTTAAATCTGGTGAAGTTTATTGAAATGAAGGGGTAGATTATAAAATCATAGCAAGGTCCGTTCAAGTACATTGGGTCGCTGAGGCCACCTGTTGGAGAAAGAAAAGAAATGCGGGCGCAGCATCCTGATAAGGATTTTTTTCTGCATTCTTTCGTCACATTAAGATAAAGAAGTATGTTAGTTGTGTATTTGCTTTTAAAGTATATCCATTTTTGTTTAAACTGACCCCAAATCGATGTAGATAAATCAAATTCTGAGGTCCTTTCTTTCCTCTTTTATCTATGATTATCCATATATTAGTATTAGTTCACGGGTGGTTAATTTAAAAACAAATCATTTTGATTAGGATATTGTAAGTGTATTCCTTTGGTCCTTTCTCATCTCTTTTGAGGCTCAGGCTCTCTGCCTGGCTGCCAGGACATTAAAGACACAACAGGCAGGGGTAAGAGTTGAAAGGGTCAGAGAATAAATAGACAAGTTGAGGTGCACTGTTGCCTACATTTCTCTCTCTCTGCATCCTCCTCTGTTGGTTTTCTGTGTTCAAAGGTGCACCTGCTACTCATCTAACTCATGTATACTTCAAAGACATGGATGCCACTCCAAGGTTGCTGCTGTCTGTACTGTGTGATTTTCCACATGTGACAAGTGCCACGATAACCTCTTTATCTTACTTATCTTTTCTAGCAATATAATGAGTCACTAAGTTACTCTTCAGAAAACCTGATGTGACTAAGAATGTGTGAGACTAGATTAGCAGAAGTCATCTGTAGATCTCCTTTTCTCAATCTTGATGTGCTCTTGTGGGAACCTAAGGAAATGTAGTTTTCAATCATGAGATCTTGGGTTAAAGTCTTTTTAAAGTTGTGAGCTTTTTTTTTTTTTGAAGCCGTGAGAAGGCTCCAGAGTGTTTTGTTTCTTTTTCTTTTCTTTTCTTTTTTTTTTTTTTTGCTTGGTGATGACCCACAAAATATGCAAAAGCGATAAGTAAGATGGCTAAGAGCAAAAAAAAAAGAAAGCAACTGCCGTTTTAGGAAGCCAAAAAAACCCCAGCCCTCTTATCAAACTCCTGTGTGTTAGTGTGAGTGCATGTGTGATACAGCCTTGCGTGTTTATCAGACATGCCTGTCTGTGAAACTTCATGCCTGTGCGTGCATGTTTTGTGCCCTGCCATGCAAGCTTGTTAACTTTTACTTCTCTAAGGGAAGTTAAAAAAAGAGGCACTTCTGTCATGCTTTTCCCACTATGCCTTTTACCGAGTTAAATGGGGGTGGGGAACTTTCTGCATCTTCTATCCTCCAACACATCCCTTCCCACTCTTCTTAATTACAGTCTTTTATCATCTATACTTGCAATATTTTTTTTCTTACACTTATTTTACAAGAGGGATTATGAGACTGATTATAAGATGAGGATAGATAAAATTTAATTAATAAATGTGGCAACTCTCTGCAGCAAGAGTAGCCTAAAGTAGCTTTAGTGATTGCTTAACAACTGGCTTAACATTGACAGGGTTAAACCAGGGTTATATGGTAAAAATGTACTCTGTGATGCATCTATAATCATTATTTCAGTTGTTATAAAAAGGTTGAATCAGTGGTTTCACTTTGTTAGTGGTTGAGTTACACCAAAAGAACTGGGTTAGGTTTTGGAAATGATTGTGCTTAAATTATAATATGATAAGCGAGACTACACATTTGAACCTATACATGCGTCATAGGATCAGTGGTACGGGCTGTGGGTTTCTGTGACAAACCAGTAGCCTTTGACAGAGTGGTATTATCTAAGGACCTGGCCATGAGAACTGGCTCACTGATCAGCAATAAACCTTTATTACGACTTTGTAATACGAAATGCTAAGTAAATAGCATTAAGAGTTTTTACAAAATAAATTACACTAGAATTCTTTGTAATCATTAATTAATTTTTAAAAAGTGTAAAATTGTGTCTTAAATGTTATACATGCAGATGCCATCAGAACGGAACTGCTATAGTGTACAATACATAAAACATAGCAATCATAAAAACTGTACTGTGTGTATAGTTTGACTCATACCTAAAGATGTAGTATTACTAATGATCCCAATGGGTCACCACAGCAGAAGGCATTTTAATTTTGACTGGATGCCTTTCCTTGTTGTTTGGTCAGAATCCACTTGTTTCCTCAGTTCCTCTCACCACTGCCGTTGCTGCTTCTACACCATTGACCTCTGCTGTTTCCTGAGCAGGGCCCCCTCATTCTCTCTGCCCACTTCACCAACCTCTCCGTTGACACCTCACAGCCCCCTGAGCCTCCGGAATGAGCATTATCCCCACCAGAGCCTTTCACGAATGAGTTAGTAAAGGCCTAGGGCTTTCTAACACTATGCTGGTATATAAACAGTTAATTAGAATGTATGCCTCTGATTAGATTGCGCTTGTAACTAATCTGAAGCAAGGCAGAGCTTTATTATGGGCACAGGCCAGAGAAGAGTTAACTTACTGAATTACTGAATAAATTGAAATGTATTTTTGTTAAGGGAACCAGCGCTGATGCAGCTCAATCTGTAAACTTAGTGTGGCTGATTATTCAGTGAATTTCTGGATACTGGCTGAGGAGAGATGCTGGGAGGAAAGGCACTCAGAGAAGCTTTTTTTTTAGTTAGTAACTTGATCTGCTCTCAGTCTGAAAACCCCAAATGCAAATGTTTTATGCAAAGACCTTGCTCTTTCTTTGCCTCCCCCCAGATCATACAACTGTGCCATAGATGCCTTACCTGGTGTTCCTCCCCCCACTGGTTGTCTTTACAACAATGGATAAATACTTCCACGAAAGCAGGTATCATTTGGCCATCTTCTTCTCCTTTGGCCACTACTCTTTGTAGAGAAAAAAGATAGAACACTACATGCCTGCATAGATTACTGCAGTTTAAATCAGATCACAGTAACAAACAAGACTCCGGCACTTTGCTCCTCTAGATGCCCCTGTGGAAGATGAAGTGATCTTACTATCCTCATGTGTCATTGGGTCTCTTACCTGGGAGATTGAGACCCTCATCCAATCTGCACAGAAAAACAAACCTGATCCCAGAGGAGGTCCACATAATTGTCTGGGGTCCAGCAGACCATTCGTTTTTTTGCAGTGGCACTTATGGCCTAATCTAGAGACTTCTGGGAGTACATCGGTGAGTGCACCATGTGCACCCAGAATAAGACTGCCCACAATCCATCTGCAGCACTCCTAAAACTTTTACCTGCTCCTAGGCGGCCATGGTCCCACATCTCTTTGGATTTCGTTACCAGACTTCTTGACAGGTAACACTGTCATTCTAACAATGACCTTACACTTCAATGACTAATATCATGGCAATGAGTATGCTGTGTGATATGCACTCCAAACTGGACTTTCATCGTGATGCATTAACAACCAGGTTTTAGGTAGTCTATGGCCGATCTTTAGTTTAAGTGTTATCATTAAAAAGTACAATGTCAAGTTAAAACCAAACCAGTTTTATGATGTCAAACTAGACACTGCAGCATACATGTCAGTGTTCACCCACAGTATTATTTCTCTCAATAATTCCTTTTCTAAAAGAAGAGACGGCCACTGCAAAGTTTTCAGAAATTTTCTATTCGTAAACACTCAGCTGGAGGCAGTAAATCTCAGAAAGACAACTCTTTGTTTCTAAATTCTTTATTCCACAAAATTTTCACTATTAGTTCAAGGAAAACCACAGACCTCGGTGCTTAAAAAAAAGACAAGAAAAGGCAAAACAGCAAACAGTGTTACATAGTCACCTGCTACCATGTTTTAAATAAAGGCTTTTAAACAAACTAATTAGTTGAATAAATAAATAAATAAATAAATAGACAATAAAGTATAGACAAGTTAATTTACTGAAGACAGCAGCGCAGTCCTTTCTCTATACTATTTTCACATGGTGAATATTACAACAGTATCACTGGGAGGTAAGGTCTTCAGTTGCATACAAAACAGTAAATTGTAAATAAATAGATATAAATATGATGAAATAAATACATAAATATATGGAAGCGCTTTTTTTTAATATTCAGAATTTGAAATTTGGAAAGTTAATACGTCAAGGGTTAGGAAGGGAAACTTCCTGGACTCAAGCTACCGTCACTTGAGGTGCTGTTGTTGTGCTTTCCAAGATTCTAGTGTTCAGTTTCATGAAGAAGATTTTGTAGAGACGAAAGGTTTGATTGGACATGTTTGCAGATTTCAAACAGCAACTGGGATTCTGGAAAAGGAAAAAAGAAGCTATTACATTGCATGTCATCTGGATGGAGATGTTGACATAAACAAGCAGATCTAAACAGATCTTGTTAAGAGTTGTTCTGGTTGTCTTACATTGTGACGATGTGGCAGATTATTCAAGTTTCTCAGAAGTTCTTGTATATAGTGTTTGTTCTCTTCTTGCACAATCACGTTGCTGAGAAGTTTCTCCAGTTCTTTAATGACCACACCTGAACAATTGTGCTGCAATGGTAAAATGATAAGGCATAGTTCATTTATCATAACAAACGTAATGCATCTATCATCTGAGGAGGTGATAATGTGCCTAACTTACAGGCATTTTTGATGAACATCCTGCAGGGACTTTAATGGCCACACTACCATTCTGAAGAAACAGAAAAATAAATCAGTTAATTGCATTATGAACTGAATATTATAACATTGTAATAAACATCATTGAAGCCACAGTACACTTTGTAACATAGAGTTGCGATAAACATTTCGAGTACTTACATATGTGAAGTTGACTTTGCTGAGACTTTTGAGTCCATGTATGATCTCAGTAATCAAGTTAGTGTCTGACTTAACACTGACACAGAAATGCAACAAGGCGAGAACAAGGACGCACTTCATCATACTGCAGCGGCTTCTCTCTCTCTTCCTCAGTAGCGTCGTTCAGCTGTAACACTGATGTGATCAGCACCTCTGCCCATGCATTTTATAGGAGGAAAGCGGAAGAAACCCCATACACACCTACGTAAAAATACTTTTCTTTTTTTTCATAGAGACGCGACCGTTTAAAAAAAGATTACTGTATGTTTTTTTTCTTTTTCAAAATAGCGCCCCAAAGTTTCACTCCTGTCTCAGTATTGCAGACAGATTGTTATCTTTCAACTTTTGTAAACAATAAATTCATGAAGTAAATACATTTACTTTATGAATTTATTCGCATTTGGTTTAGCGAGTAAAAAGCTACAACTTGTGTAATACAAAATGAGCATAGCTGTCTTCACAGGCTTGGTGCAGTGTATTGCATGTAGTCTGGAGGTGATGCAATTTATCTATAAATAACCAGTATAAAGAACCAGCTTTATCATCATTTCTTTCACAGCCCTCATATGCAGAAAGCTGACATCATAGTGAGAAATCAAATGTATGAGTTGTTTCTCTCTCTCTCTCTCTCTCTCTCTCTCTCTCTCTCTCTCTCTCTCTCTCTCTATATATATATATATATATATATATATATATATAAAGAGAGAGAGAGACTGAGAGAGTTATATACAGATATAGCAGGTTTCATTAAGTAAGAGGAAGTACATGCTTGAAGAGTCAGAGAAACTAATATGGGCACCCTTCCTTTTTTTTCTCTCTTTAGCTCCTGTCATCACAGTTTTAACACACACACACACACACACACACACACACACACACACACACACACACACACACACACACACACACACACACACACACACACACACACAAATAATACATATGTATATATTTATGTCAGACTATTGCTCAGCACTTTTCGGTGACCTCACAGTTTCTGTGTCGCTTAGATGTGTCACTAGAACATGTGTGACTAGGAATTTCTTAAACGGGAACTTTCTTAAAATGTTAATGTTAAAGAGGGGCCGTGATGTGTGGGGGTGTTACCTCTTACCACTGACGTGGTTGTCGATAAGGTTAACGCTTTTCACAGGGAAACTCCTCTGAATTATTTAGGGTTTCGCTGGTTTTTGCACATTACACACAGTATTTGAAGATTCGAAGGTGAGGTTTGAGATAGTAATACACCTACTGAAGGTGCAGGAGCTACTGAATACTACAAAAATAACAATAAAAAACAATATACAGGTCATGTATTATGGTTTACCTGGCTACTCTGGTTTGACTAGCTTGAAATTAGTTAATTGCTAGGATCAAGATTTCAACCAACTAATAACAACATTTAAACAACTTTGTGACCATGGTGACTGAATTAAATAAGTTAAATTCGATTTTATTCATATAGAGACAAATCACAACAAAAATTGCCACTAGGTGCTTTGTATTTTAAGGCAAAGACTCTACAATAATACAAAGAAAACAGAGAAAACCCCCAAAATCAAATGAACCCCTATGAGCAAGTTCGTTGGTGACAGTGGGAAGGAAAAACTCTGGTTTAACAGGAAGAACGACATTTATGGAGAGGCGGGCAACTCAGTTGCCTGAGGGGAGGAAGACGGGACAAAGACATGCTGCAAAAGAGAGTCAGAGGTTAATAAGAACTAGTGATTAAATGTAGAGTGGTGTATGAACACATATGAGTGAAAGAAGTTGAGTGAATAAGAAAGACTCAGTGCATCATGGAAAGCCCCCAGTAGCCTGGTTGACTGTGTTATAACTAAGGGTCAGCTTATCCAACCCCAACTATATGCCTTGTCAGAAAGGAAAGTTTTGTCATGTCACTAATGTCACCCTATTAGTGAGGTATTAGCAAGTGCTTAATTCATCATGCATGTGTCATTGTTTCTCCTTAGTATGACATTTACAAACACAGATATGTTTATCCATCTGTTACTGTTACAACATGTACAGCTATCACTGCCAGTAATAGTCATAGTCATATTCATATATCTGTATTTATAAAATGGCATACTAAGGAGGAATAATGCTAGTATTTTTATTAATCTTTAGACATGAAAAAAAGATTTTTTGAACTTAATTTTCTTTTTTAAAAACATGTACTTTTCAAAGAGTTTTTTACATGTCCACTTAGGTGGACAACTGATGCGTATGAACTGACACATCAGTGTCCAATGTAGTGGTTTATGTGCAAGTATACCATCAACCCTGACACAAATACAAAGAAACAGCCTCTGAATAGCTGTCCACTGTAGTGACCACTGTGCATGAAAGGGTTAAGCACCTGCCAGTACCTTGCTAATAAGTTCACAGAGACACTGGAATCAGTGCTCGCCAGCAACTCTACTTTCTGAGGAGGCTGAGGAACTTTGGCATGAATGCCAACATCACCTCAAATTTCTACAGGTGTGTGATCAAGAGTTTGCTGACGAGCTGTATTACAGTTTTTATGGAAGCTGCTCTGCCAGCAGCCGTAAATCACTACAGAGGGTGGTGAAAGCAGCAGAGCACATCACTGGCATGAGGCTTCCTGCCATTCAGGACATCTATCTTCAACAGTGCCTCCGTAAAGCACACAGCATCATCAAGGACCACAGCCACCCAGCACATCGGTTGTTCTCCTTGTTAACATCTTAACTTAAAAGCAGTTTTTACCACCAAGCCATTGGACACCTCAACCACAACCCTTAAACACACACACCATAGGATGCACACAGAAGCAGTCCTACAGTTTCACAGGTACATACTACACTCTGCATTGGTCACCCCATTTTTATTAGTGTTTAAATAAAAATAAAAACCCTTACTGTGTGCAATACTGTACTAACTGCCACTCTAAAATCGTGTACTCCAAACCATCAACGTGTCTTTTAGACCCCATTCCTACAAAACTGCTCAAAGAAGTCCTGTCATTAATTAATGCTTCAGTCTTAAATATGATTAACCTTTCTCTAATAATTGGCTATGTACAACAGGGCTTCAAGCTGGCAGTAGTCAAACCTTTACTTAAAAAGCCATCTCTAGACCCAGCTGTCTTAGCTAATTATAGGCCAATCTCCAACCTTCCTTTCATATCAAAAATCCTTGAAAGTGTAGTTGTCAAACAGCTAACAGATCATCTGCAGAGGAATGGTTTATTTGAAGAGTTTCAGTCAGGTTTCAGAGCTCATCACAGCACAGAAACAGCTTTAGTGAAGGTTACAAATGATCTTCTTATGGCCTCTGACAGTGGACTCGTCTCTGTGCTTGTCCTGCTAGACCTCAGTGCAGCGTTCGATACTGTTGACCATAATATCCTATTAGAGCAATTAGAACATGCTGTAGGTATTACAGGTACTGCGCTGCAGTGGTTTGTGTCATATCTATCTAATAGACTCCAATTTGTTCATGTAAATGGAGAGTCCTCTTCACACACTAAGGTTAATTATGGAGTTCCACAGGGTTCAGTGCTAGGACCAATTCTGTTTACATTATACATGCTTCCCTTAGGCAGTATCATTAGAAGACATAGTATACATTTTCACTGCTATGCTGATGACACCCAACTCTATCCATGAAGCCAGATAACACACACCAATTAGTTAAACTGCAGGAATGTCTTAAAGACATAAAGAGCTGGATGGCCGCTAACTTTCTGCTTCTTAATTCAGATCAAACTGAGGTTATTGTACTCGGCCCTGAAAATCTTAGAAATAGGGTATCTAACCAGATTCTTACTCTGGATGGCATTACCTTGGCCTCCAGTAACACTCTGAGGAACCTTGGAGTCATTTTTGACCAAGACATGTCCTTCAATGCACATATTAAACAAATGTGTAAGACTGCTTTCTTCCATTTGCGCAACATCTCTAAAATTAGAAATGTCCTGTCTCAGAGTGACGCTAAAAAATTAGTTCATGCATTTATTACTTCCAGGCTGGACGACTGCAATTCATTATTATCAGGATGTCCTAAAAACTCCCTGAAAAGCCTTCAGTTAATCCAAAATGCTGCAGAGTACTGACAGGGACTAGAAAGAGAGAGCAGATTTCTCCTGTTTTGGCTTCCCTTCATTGGCTTCCTGTTAAATCCAGAATTGAATTCAAAATCCTGCTCCTCACATACAAGGTCTTAAATAATCCGGCCCCATCTTATCTTAATAACCTTGTAGTACCATATCACCCTATTAGAGCACTTCGCTCTCGCACTGCAGGCTTACTTGTTGTTCCTAGAGTATTTAAAAAGTAGAATGGGAGGCAGAGCCTCCTTTTTGCTAAAGCATATAGTTAGGGCTGGACCAGGTGACCCTGAATCCTCCCTTAGTTGTGCTGCAATAGACGTTGGCTGCCGGGGATTCCCATGATGCATTGAGTTTTTCCTTTGCAGTCACCTTTCTCACTTACTATGTGTTAATAGACATCTCTGTATTGAATCATACCTGTTATTAATATTTGTCTCTCTTCCACAGCATGTCTTTTATCCTGTCTTCTTTCTCTCAATCCACTGGTCACGGCAGATGGCCCCGCCCCTCCATGAGCCTAGTTCTGCCGGAGGTTTCTTCCTGTTAAAAGGGAGTTTTTCCTTCCCACTGTCGCCAAAGTGCTTGCTCATAGGGGGTCATATGATTGTTGGGTTTTTCTCTGTATCTATTATTGTACAATCTACTGTGCAATATAAAGGGCCTTAAGGCGACTGTTGTTGCGATTTGGCGCTATATAAATAAAATTGAATTGAATTACTGCTCAGTTTGTACTGGATGCTCACTCCTGCCACTTTATCCCAAGTGCAATATCCAATTTGCCTCCTCCCACCCCTCAATACATGTCAATGGTCACATTTCTATGTAAGATTTCTTTATCTATTTATACAAGTGTGTATATATATTTATATATATATGTTTAGTCTGTTAACATTTTTACTATATTTGTCACTATATTTTATAAATATTTTTATTTTTTACTGTACTATACTGCTGAGCAAGGATGGACTGGGACTAAAAAACAGCCCTGGACTTTGACTGGGCCCAGCCCAAAGTAATCGGCGTGCGGAAACTCGGCAACAATAATGCTTGGCCTGAGTGTTACAAGACTTTAATTGTGGCTTATGCTATCAAACCATCAAAATTATAGCAACAGTGACTAGATGTTGTATTAAAAGAATATTATGCTAGATTAACTTGAATACTCATATAGAAATGGAGGTCTCAACATACTGCAGTCCCTCTGGCTGAACCAATACAAAACAGTTATCTGAAACACACAACACATAGTACTGTATGAGTTATGATAAATCAAAAAGTAAAGAGGTTTTAGTATGCAAGTTAACTTGAATACTCACCTTACTCAATGTTGGGGGATAAGTATTTTCTTCAACAGGTCGCTTTTTTCTGCAACTCTGTCTATGACCAAATTATTGTCAACGGACATGAGGATGTCTTTCTCTGTAGTCATAAGCATGAATGCCTACAGGTGTTCTTGCGACTGTGTGCTTCTTATTCTACTTTTTATGTGTTTGAGAACAGAGAAACTTCTCTCACATGCTACCTGTGTCACAGGCAGAGTAAGGAGGTACCTGTATCCCCAGCCAAGAATATGTTAAGCATCTGTGAAAAGGTTGTATCATTTCAGAATCTGATAACAACAGACTGGGCATTTCTTGCAAGATTTGCACTGTTTGTTTAGTACATCTGTGTTCTCTTCTTCATCACCATCACAGCCAACCTCTACCATCCTGACCTTGTACTCTTCACAGCCGCATTTTGCATCGTTTCTTTCCACCGTCTTTGCTTCCTACTCCACTTCTTCTTCTCCTTGCCTGGCGGCCACAGCCAATGCAGCTGGCATCCAACTTAGAGGTGCAGTGCTGCCGCCTAGAGCAGCAGTCCCCAACCTTTTTTGCGCCACGGACCGGTTTGTGCCCGACGATATTTTCACGGACCGGCTTTTAAATACAACAAAAATAAAACTAGTACCGGTACCGAAAAAAATAAGATTTATTCATAACACACGTGAAAAGACCCAGGAAAACTGAGTTAACAAAAAAAACCGATAACAAAATAACGCTAAAAACCGATAAAACCCCTGAAAATCATACATTTCACACCCGAGTTTCACTCTCGCGGCCTGGTAAGCATGCATGGAGAGCAATGGTGGGCCACCGTTGGTGTTGTGCGCATGCGCCGAGTCTGCGCAGAAACAATGGGTAGGATGTTTTTTCAGGTAGGTGTACCCCCCGGCCATTCTGTGATTCTCCAGAATCCACAGATGCCCAGTCCGCGGCAGCTGCTGAGTGACTTGTGTTCTGCTCGTCAAATACATGTCATTTCAATGTTGACACTGTGCTACCTTGCATATGACAAATAAAACTGAACTGAACTGACCTTAATATTGCGTTATAGTGTAACATTATTATAAAGCGCTACCTAATTTTAAACCTAATCTTAAAATTAAAGAGGGTGTCTTATGCCTAAATTTCAAATGGGGAGCAGAGAAGGGGCCTGAAAGCTGAAAGCTCTGCCTCCCATTCTACTTTTAAATATACTAGGAACCACAAGTAAACCAGCAGTCGGAGAGTGAAGCGCTCTGTTGCGGTGATGCAGTAAAATAGTAAAATAAGATATGACCTGAGATTAGAAGTGTTTGGTCTCTTTTATGTTTATATCCGCTACCAGTCAAAAGAATTTGTACACACTCTGCATTCAGACAGCTATTAGATACAGCTGCTTGTATCAGTAAATTCAAAGCAGCTACACCGCCAATTTTAAGCCCTAAAAAAAGCCCAATAGGAGAGTTATTTAAAAAACACAAACAAAAAAAGGAAATCAACTCATCAAATCCTGGCATTATGAGGGGTTAAAATAGCAAGAAACCAGGTTGTAACATTGTTCATTTCACTGCTGAAACTTGACATTTTAATGGGGGAGTTACTTAGTTTTGGAGATGCCTCAAGTCTACATTGTAGGAACTGAGTTCTGGCCTTTCATTCCCTTTTTCAGCTTTTCAGCTTTTTCAGCTTTAACATTAAATATTGTGTTTAACTCATAGACTAGGATCTTTTGTTTCTTTGTTAACAATGGTAATATTAATAGTCGTACGTGGAAATGTCAAATGAACTGTCCTCTCTTTGGATACTTTTTAAATAAATTGAGTGTTTCCCTTGATAATTTTAGGTTTTGTTCAGTAAACCTTGCTTTAAAATGACACTTTTGTTAAGAATTTGCTCCTGTTTTTATTGCTTCCACATGAGGTTCCACATATCACATGGATACTAAGACAGATGTGGTCAGACTGTGATATACTATTAAAGTTGTAACTCAAAGCTATTTAATCATTTACATCATTACATCGTATGTTTTCAGGTCAACTGAAAATTGACTGACATTTTTCAAGTTTCACTTCCTTGGGTAGTTTAGTCTATATACTGTGACAGAGGCCACAAAGACCAGTTAAAATCTCATGCAAATGGTGCACTCCCATGCATGTTGTGAAACATATTAATAGCTTATGAAACATGCGTGAATGATTGCATAATATGATACTGGACAGCACAAGTCCTGGCAAATTCATCTGAGAGCGGTTGTGGTTGAAAAGAAAGATAACATAGATATAATCAAAGAAGAAATCACAGTTTGAAGAATTCACATCATCTAATTTCCAAAAAACATTTATCTACAAAATAAGCATCTTTCAAAAGTTACATGTCATATCTTTTTAGATCTTTGTACTGCCGCAGCCTGATATGACTCATTGCATCTAAGATGTGTGATGATACCGCTGCAGCGTTTTGCACCTTTCATCATGGAAGTTAATGAGGCGCCTTTGTCTTAACACCATCAGTGAATTAACATTGAGATGACTGTGCAGGTGTCAGTGTGAGGAGCACTGAGGGGAACATAAGAGCGCTTTCTTTGCACAGGAGGGGAATCTTTATGCAGGGCCAATTAAAATCGGCACTCTTGGTTTACAATCAAAATTCCCAATTCCGCAGAATGTTGTTAACGGAAGCGGATTTAAGCACCTGGCGTCCACATATGTGGACATCACATTTTGGGTTATTTAGACCAAAATAGTCAATTTTGCTCTACAGATATCCACTTATGAGGACATTATACTGCTACTGTCCTATTGAAGTTTTAAACAAATATCCTTATATGTGGCTCTCATTTTTCTTAGAAACAAAAATCAGGTAAAAAAAAAAAAAAAAAAAAAATCAGGTAATTCTTTGCTTTTACATTCATCAGGTCCCAATCAGCCCAAATATCAAGGAGAAATTAAAAACGCAAGCCATGAAAGAGTCCAGGTCTTAGGAGGTTAAAGCAGTATATTTAGAGTGAGGATGCGTTTCGAGATGTCTTTCAAAACCATGAAATGAAATACATAAATTGTTGGCTTTCGAGACTCATTGTTCCAATTCATAAACAAATTGTGTGTCAGTAGTGTGAGGAAAATAAAAGGTTTGTAGCAGGTTTTTTAACACTGACCCATGACTTCATTCATGATCTGTCTACCTGGTTCTCCCCTTTGTTGTGGTGTGGAGTTTCTGAAAGGAAAATATTGCCAACGCTGCATTTGTGTGTACAGTATTTACTAATGGAACAATTCACTTGTGTCTGTCATCTCAGAGCGGGACCTTTATGTTGCGATGGCGAAGTTACTGTGGGTGAACTTGAGACTGCTGACTGCGAGCTCGGAAAACCTTGGTTAGCTGATGAAAAGATCGTGTGCTGATAAAAGGTGAATCTTTCCGTTGAGACAACATTCCACCTTGAATTTGGCACATTCAAAGCTCATTACACTTTCAGAAAGATGGCGGGGAAAACTCACTCTCTACCATCTTCTTGAAAATGTAACGAGATAGTGGAATGAAATTAGTGAAATGAGTTAGTGGCAGTTAGCTTTACATTACCTGTCTGCTCTGTTACAGCAGGCCCAGCACCATCGATGACAGTGTGATCCGTATGATCTGAGCGCCTGAGCGTCTTTGTGATATTAAAAAAGGATTAGCTTTTGACGTGTTTATATAATAGGTCACCAAAGGGTCATTTTAAGATTGTGTTTGATATTCCTGAATTTTAAAACTTGCTCTGATGACTGTTGCGTTGAGGAAAAACACAGAAGTGACAAATGCAATGTAAAAATGTACATGTTGAATGCTAATGCTATAATTGATTAATTATTGTGGCATGACAGTTGATTTGTCCCTTTATGATAAAATAACATCATAATAAGGCAGTTTTTTGTCCCTCATTTGTACTTGCAACAAAACTGAACCTGTCTGAAATAATCACAAATTGCAGGCTGCTATGACAATTCAGCTAATTCTTCTGTTCAATTCAATTCAATTCAATTCAATTCAATTTTATTTATATAGCGTCAAATCGCAACAAAAGTCGCCTCAAGGTGCTTCATAGATACAGAGAAAAACCCAACAATCATATGACCCCCTATGAGCAAGCACTTTGGCGACAGTGGGAAGGAAAAACTCCCTTTTAACAGGAAGAAACCTCCGGCAGAACCAGGCTCAGGGAGGGGCGGCCATCTGCTGCGACCGGTTCAATATATGGTTTGATCCACGAAAGATTGCAATAGTCATTCAAGGTTTCATGAGCTCTATCCATATCTATTTTCTGCTGCTTATCTGGGTCTGACTCATAAGGCCAGCTGACTTTGTGTATTTAGGCGTGTATCTGTACTTTTAACCCTGGCATGAGAGAAAATCCAAAATAAATTCAAAGTTGTTCACACAGTGCTTTTTTAAAAGTCACTAAATATATACACTGTGTAATCATTCCAACCCGAAAAAAGAACAGTTCAAAGAAATTACTAAAATAAAATCCCTAAATTCCCATTACATTCATGCCTATGACAAGAGAATCTAAACTTCTGACCCCAACTGTAATATTTCCAGCTTGTGCTGGGTTTGTCCTGATGCCTCATCCTCCTGGTAGGAGGTGGTAAATGTCAAGAATTCGTCACTTAGCTTAGGGCTCAAATTAACTTAATCAGAAGTTAATAGTTTATTTCTTAGACAATGACCGACTCTAAAGTATGAAAACCATTTGGACATCCTGCTTTGTAGTGTTTTACCAGACCTATACTGCAGTTGTCGTCAGCTGTCTTTCTGTCTTCGGTTTTGTCCTCAACAAATAAAAAGGTAACTTGCTCAGCTTGAATCAGATAATTGACTTGGCTACTGCAGAATAGCACATTTCTTTTCCTTCAACAACAAAAGGAGGTTGACCTCCTCATTATCTGTCTAAAGATTTTTCTGGCTGTGACAAATCTGCCTGTCCTGTTTTTGAAGCTGATTGTGCTTTTTTTTGTTGTTGAATCTTTCCATATTCATTTCTTAAATGATGATTCTTTTGGAGATTGTGATTCACTTGACTGGATGGTGAGAAGTGTTTTTTTCTTTCTTTACCATGGAAATGTGATCATCAGTCCCTGCTGTCTTCTTCAGACTTCCTTAGAAAGTACCGAATAATTGACTTGGCCACTCCTATTATTTGGAGCTCATGTACAGTCTGTTTCACTTGCATCGATACCGCAACTGCTTCCATATGCAAATACCAAACTAGCTTAATTGTTGAAGAAATCGTTTTTTAAAAACACACTATAATAATCCGACTGTGGAGAAATCAATTGTCTAAAAATTAGAATTATTCCACTCTTTCAGCCTACAGAAGAGGGGACTATGTATAAACATGGTGGTAACTCCTTAACAATTAAGGAGTTGCAGACTGCTTTGAGCTGATATGAAACACCCAGTCGTTACAGCACAATTATGCCGAGATTTTCCTCTGCACAACTCTGTAGTGACAACTTAGTTGCATGCCTTCTGTTGTAGCCCATCTGCTTCCCACCTTGATGGGCACTACATAAACAGAAGACTGGGTGCCACTGCTTCTAGCTAAGAAAAGAAAACCGAGGTTACAGTTCACCCACAATCACCAGTGGTGAAAAGTAGACCATTGGAAAAATCCAACTTTCAGATGGTAGGATCCAAATTACACAAAAACAACATGAAAGCATGGATCTTGTCTTGTATGAATGGTTGAGGCTGGTGGTGGTAGTGTAATGGTGTGGGAGATATTTTCTTGGCCCACTTTGGGCCCCTTACGGCTAATGATAATAATAATAATGGATTGGATTTATACAGCGCTTTTCAAGGCACCCAAAGCACTTTACAATGCCACTATTCATTCACTCTCACATTCACACACTGGTGGCTAACTAAGCATCATTTAAACAAACTTCACAGCTTGAATATTTGAGTTCAAATACCTGGGTTCAACTATTCAAAGGAACAAGAGAGGTAAAGAAGAGAATGCAGGTGGGATTGAATGGGTGGAGACGAGTCTTTGGGGTAATTTGTCATATAGGGGACAGCAAGTATAAAAGGGAAGGTTTACAAGATGGTAGTGACACCTGCTATTATGTATGGTCTGGAGACTGTTGCACAAACAAAAAAAATGGAATTTGGTTGCGGAGTAGAAGGTATTTAGATTTTAATGATGAGTACATCAGTGGTACAGCTCCGGTTGAGCAGACTGGAGACAAAGTTAGAGATTTGAGACTGAGATGATTTGGGCATGTGCAAAGAAGGGATAGTGGATATTTTTGACAAAGGTTGTTGAATATGGAGCTGCCAGGCAGGAGCAAAAAAACACTGAGAAAATCCATGTATCTAGTGAAGGAGGGCATGCAGAGGATTGGTGTGACAGAAGAGAATGCTAAGGCTAGGATGAGATGGAGGCAGATAATCGACTGCGGCAACCTCTAAAGGGAGCAGCTGAAAGAAGAAGAAGCATACTTGAGTATTGTTACTGCTACTGTATGACCACAGTGTACCCATCGCCTGAAAGCTGCGTCCAGCAGATAACTTGCCATGTCACAAAGCTTAAATTGTCACAAACTGGTTTGTTTAATGCGACAATGAGTCCAGTGTACTCAAGTGGCCTTAACGGGCAACAGATGTCAATCCAGTTGAGTACCTCTGGGATGTGATGGAACAGGAATTTCACACGATGCATGTCCAGTCATCAAATTTGCAACAGCTGAAGAATGCTGCACGAAGAATCACCCACTACTAGTGATGTGTACCTAATGAAGTGGCTAGTGAGCATATGACACCAGGTTCGATTCTAAGTTGATGTAATAATGTTGCGCACACCGTAATAACACAAAATAACATGACTTTGAAAGCGTCAAATAAAGTGCGAGCATTATGAAGCTCCTTATTATGATTTTTTTTTATATATCGAATCTTAGATATGCGGTTTCACTTTATTTTTTTTTCTTTCTTAACAGACACGATCACAGGAAACACAGCGTTCAGTAGTGCCTGCTCGGTATAATGCTGAGACAATGAAGGAGGGTGTTGCTATGTGTGCGCTCTGCTAGTCAGCACTGGGCTTTCTGTTACTTTTTAATTTGAACGTTTGGTTAAAACGTTCAAATTAAAAAGTAACAGAAAGCTGAATCAGTGCCGTCCCAGATTACAGCTTTTACCCACAGTGAGCAAATGCTTTATGTAGATCCTAGCTTTTCAGCAAATATAAACACCACACTTGCGTTGCCCTTTTTTCCACCAATTTTTCATGCTGCCATATTTGGCACACACTTTGTTTTTCTTTTCGCTGCCAGTATGACTAAGCTACGAATGACATGTAAGATGAGTGAAGAGCATTTGCATGTAAACATGATTGCTTAAGAATTGTGACTGACAGGAAAAAGACGCCTTAAAATCGTCAAATAACGTAAATGGCGTGCGTCACAGGAGTTTGCGTGGATTCGGAGATGGAAAAAAAAAAAACATAATATTTTTAATGTAAGTTACTGGTTTGCTGCATAGTCAGTTTTAGCAAAAAACAATGAGCTCGTTGAGTTGAACACAGAAAGATAAGGAGCTCTAACATTCACTGTGGGGCCTTTTGAATCCTGAATGCAATGGAGTTTAAAGTCGCGCACCGAGTGATGATAATAATGTTTGCTGGCAGGTCTTTCGTTATTTGCAGACCTTTGACTTCTAAGCAGTTTACCCATTATATCTCTTTGCAATTTCTGCAATATTTTCTGCGCTCATATGTTATCATGGTTAACTTTATGACCAGCATCGTGCACCACATACTTCCTCTGAACAAATGCGTGCCATATAATGAAGCAGAGGCTAAGAAATAGCTGGTAGAAAGGCCGTGTCATTTCACATATATTATGTAATAACACAAAAGACAACGCATTGAAAGTAATAGGATAAAGACACAAATACACACACAGATAGAAGCCTGATATTGGAAGTTGTGTATTAAGGTTTAACATCCACTTCCAAACGTCCACTGCTGCTTTTGGAAAGCATTCAAAAGTCATTGCTGGTGTTTCATCCTCCATAAGAAAACAATATCAAACTGCATCTACAAAATGTATAAAATTATAAAACTTCACCTTCACTTCTGTGGCCATAATGCATCACATTCATTCAGCATTTATCACATAGCTGAGCAGCCACAACGCAACTATTTGTTCTCTTTAGCCCCACCAAGTGTTTTGAACATCATCCAGCAGTAAAAGGAACTTATTTATCCCTAAAGGGTCTCTTATGGAGGGGAAATGTGCTATAAGACCGCTGACAGGAGGCCTCGCGTCCTTTTCAAACTGAGGCGTATAAAGCTTTTATCAAGCCAGGCACATTGTTTCATTTTAACAATGCATTGTCTCTTTACCCCTTCTCCTTCAGCACTTTCAGTGTAATGGTCAAACCTCCAGCATCGCAGAGCTGAAACTCTTCCACCAGAGCATCATCATGCGGCTGCTGATCAGCACCAGCGTGCACACAGTCTCCTTCATCATCGTCCTTGTCCTCAATTTCCTCGAAGTCATCTGGATAGTCAACTTGATCTGAAGTGTCAGGGATCTCTGGAAAAAAAAACAAGATTCAAGGGATGACACACGTTTGGTTTTAATAATGGCATTGTAAGTCGGTTTATTCTCAACAGACCTGATATGGAAGAGCTGTTAACATCTTTCACACATTGTTTTGATCACCAGTAGTGGATTGTTTTGTTTTCACACATCACAGATCAACAGAAAGTCCCACTGGAAAAGCAGGTTTTCCCTCAGTCTATCACTCTGTTCATCTATCCCTTTAGCAGAGGAATCAGCTATTTAACACAATGTTGGTAAGTAGCTGAAAAAAGTCTAGCATGTTTCTCAGAACACATTGTAGTGTTTTAATTTCCCCCCAAACTGTCTACATTATTAATCCATCCATCTATATTTTTCTTATCCCAGCTGTCACAAAGACCTTTTTGGTGCATGGCCACACTGCTAACCACTGTACCACCTCTGACATTATTAAGTTGGAACAGATAAGGGTAGATATGTTGCACTTTGATGCTGCTGCTGTAAAAGATCTGTAATAATAACTAAATAACTAAAAATGGAATTTCACATTTTTCTGGCCTTGAACAATAATCACTGTATTGTTTGGTAATTTCTGGGTTATTCCAATTTTACTATGCTGCTGTCATGAAACTACACACTGACTATTGATCCCTAAAGTGCCACCAGAAATTCTCAGATTTAAGAAGCTGAAACAGTTGAAGAAATAATATGTGTGCTTGATAACACACACACTTCTACATAAATGTTACAAATGTGTTTTGACAGTGTTCAGACAATAACCATAGCCCCAGATAGTTCTTATGTTAAGCTAATCAGTTCACTATAAGATCTAACAAAAGAAGTTAAGGATTCGATAGAAGGTGTTCAATGAACAATTAACAATATGTGACTGAAGTGATTCAGCTTTAAATTAAGGAATTTAGCCACAATATTACCATTTCCAAAGGCCCAAACTAACTTTAAATATAAGGTTTACTTTTAATACAGCCAATGAGTATATGAAGTCCATAACCTGTGAATATCATCATTGAAATGATAAGATGCTCTGCCAGGCCTGCTTTTTGTGGGTTTATCTGCATTCAGCTTTGTCTTCATTAACTGAAAAGCTGCTCTACTGAGTTGAAATCAGGTGACTGAACTCTTGGGTTGCTTTTGCACTTTGCTTTGGTTTGATTTGAACACCTCACAGTTCATCCTGCTACTTCCATTAGCAGTCACAGCATCAATAAACCCCTGAGACCCGATTCCACCGGCGGCCACATGTGTCGATGCCATAACGCTGCCTCCGCCGTGCTTGACAGATGATGCGGTATGCTTTGGATCATGAGCTTTTTCTCTCCTTCTCCGTAATTGATCCACAGATTCCTTTTACAGAATTGTGCAGACTCGTTTAGATGTTTTTTTTTTTGACAGACTCTAATCTGGCATTCCTGTCCTTGAGTGTAACCAGAGGTTTTCAGCTTGTGTTTCCATTTACAAAGCCATTTCTTAATTGTAGATTTTGGCAGTGACACACCCGCCCTCTCAAGAGTATTCTTAACGTCATTCAATGTTGTGAAGTAGTTTTTCTCAACCTCAGAAAGACCTGTGTCATCATCCACTTTAGTTTTCTTTGTGGTCTCTCAGGCTTTTTCTCATGCTGAGCTGGCCAGTACATTAATTCTTGTTAGGACAGTACGACATAACTGATCTGGCAATTCCCAAATTTTTGTTTATAGACATATTTTGTTTTTTTTAAACCGAATGACAGCCTATGAATCTTTTACGTCATTTATTTGTCATAGAATAACACAAAGCCTCACTGGGCTATTAAATCACTCATCTGTGAATTTTCCAGTTACTTTCAAGCCTCTGAAAATGGAAGACTGTTTATAAAAATGTTTCTAATTCCTAAAGTGTTAATGTTTTTTGTTAAACTCTGATTTAAACCTAAAGTTGGCCTGTCAGTCACATCATGATTGCTGGATATAAAATCCACTGTGGTGTTTTAATGTTTTTTTTAAATGTCATATGCCCAATGTCTGAATACTTATGGACATTGGAGGGACGCATTACCAATGGACTCAGCAGAATTGCTCCTCATTGCCAACCCAGACTGTTTACTTTGTCCCTCCAGAGAAGACAAGCTTCCATCATCATCAAAATCCTCAGGATAGTGGGATTGGTTCTGTTCATCTTCCTCCTCTGCATCTGCAGAGGAGAAACTGACATCCATACTTTGTTCTTTCTCTTCCCAAGAGTAGGACTGACTGGCGAAACAGGGTTGAAGTGTTGTGTTGATGTCTTCTTTTTTAAATTCCACATTACTGTGAGCCACAGGCGTGGAGCAGTCTGTCTGTGTGTCTTTGATAGATTGCAGGTGATCTCGCATATAGGCACTGCTAAGTATACAAGCAGCACTGGGCCTGTTGTCCGGATTGAGGTTGAGCATGCTCTGGATTAATGCGGAAATACTATCTGAGAACAAGTCAGGCACAGGGTGGTATTCTCCTTTGGTGATCTTATTGAACAGACTCAGGAGATTTGTGGCTGCAAAAGCAGGCCTGAGAGCACAGAGCTCATACAGGAGACAACCAAGAGCCCAGATGTCAGACTTGCAGCTGTACGGGATGTCCTGGCAAAGCTCGGGACTTAGGTAGCTGGGTGTCCCAACAAATGTGGAAGCCATATCAGCTGTGTTAGTCATTATTCTGGATATGCCAAAATCCCCTAACTTTACCACACCTTGCTTTGTCAGCAGCACATTAGAGGGTTTGATGTCCCTGTGAAGTATTTTGGCTGTGTGTATGTAATTTACAGCCATAGCGACCTGGACAAACCAGCCCATCACAGTGTGCTCTGTGAAGAACTCCCCTGGCTTCCTCTCCTTTACTCTGTCATCCAAAGTCCCTCCATCGCAGTAGCTCATCACAATGTAAACGAACCCATCGTCGGAGTTCACAAAGGCCTCGCTGCATTTCACAATGTGAGGATGCACCAGCCTTTTGATAATTTCAGCTTCCTGGAGAATGGCCCTCTGCGTTTTTGCCCTCCTCGTGGTCTCCGCCTTTATCCTCTTCACCGCGTACAGGCACTTCCGCTCTACGTGCCTCATGAGAAACACGTCTGCCGCTCCTCCGCTGCCCAACCACAAGACCCTCTCGTACTTCTCCATATTTGTGTCATAGAAACAAAAACACAGAGGCAACACCCAGACTGCAGCCCGCACGTCACGAGCCGTTTGTGTTCATTACGTTTCCATAGTGACCCATGACGCTGTGAGAATGGGTATGGGGCCAGTCAGCGGCGTCGGGGAGTTACACATGCGAGTCCAAGCATTAGTGTGGTTTCTAAATGGACACACTGTTTTCTTTATTTAGCACCTGTTTCATTACCTCTGCCCTGCACAAACTTATTAAAATCCCTTTTTAATGTTAAAACTATTTTAAACTGTGGTTCGACAATATGAATTTATTAATAAATCAAAATATTAAAGCTCGCTGTTCATGCGTGAGCCTTTATGTTGCCAGCAAAGGGGATAACATTGAGTGCCGTCGAATGACTGTAAAAAACAGTCATTGGTACTGTCTCATAAGAAAAGGAAGAAACATCTCATTAGCGTGTACATGAATGAACCGCGTTTATGGTTCTATCCAGTAGATGGCGGTATATTGTGTCAAGAATCTTTGACGTACCAACGAGTGGCGAAAGAAGAAGAGTTTGGGTTCTCTGCGCAGGTTTATGCGCATGCTAATCACAACATAGCAAGTGTTTGATCCATAACTGTTATTTCTCATTGATTATTGTTGAGTTATAAGTGCACGTTAGCCTGAAATGCCACCAAAGGGAAAAGGGGGAAAGGGTGGTAAAGGTTAGTGTCCTATAACTTATTAACTGTATATGTATTCTATAATTAAAGTCAGCTAATAACTTTTCCATGTGATCCCAGAAGCGCCTTTATCACAACGGTTACTACTACAGTGCAGTTTTAATTGGTTTAACGGGTGCTGTGGTGTGTTCATCTCCCACCTTGTCACTATGTAGGAGCTGCTTCAGGGAGTGCAGACACCGACAAGAAAGAAAAAGGCCCAAAAGGAGGGACCGCTGTCAAGGTAACGTTACATTGAAGACAAAGCTAAACTGCAACATTAATGACAGATTTCATTCCCTTCCCAACAAAAATGTGACTTTTGGGGGAGTTGAAAGGAGAGCACAGATGAACGAGTCCATGTCGCGTCCAGTGTCCCGTACGATGCTATTTTAATAATAGAATAATCCAAACCTTTCTGCTTTAACAGAAATGTCTGAACAATTGTTGCCTTTTCTTGTCTTTTTAATAATTATCCTTTGCACAGTATATCATTCCCTCCTTATTTAGGTACATTCAGAGAGATCTTGTTAAACTTTTTTGTTAAAAAAAAAGGTTTTCTGTTAAAAAATATTCTGTGAAAAAGCACTTCATAAACTTAACTAAACATCAAAATTTAGTACCAATAATATCAAAATCTGAATCTTTTGATGTGGAGAAATCTCTGTGCACAAGGGCTGCGATCTTCGAGCCCTCAGGAGGCATAACGTTGAAAAAAAAGGCTTGATTCTGTCATGGAAATGACTGAATGGGCTCAGGAACTCCACCAGAAATCACTGGCTCTGTCATGCAAAGAAGAAGTCATGTGAACATGATCCAGAACCTCCCTCGCTCATTTAAAATGGACCGAGGGAAAGTGGAAAACCATTCTGGGTTGAGATGAATAGAAACATGAATATTTTTTTTTATTTTTGGAAAACATGGATGCTGAACTAAAGACAAAGAGCGACCATCCAGCTTGTTATATCATCACTCGCCTCTAACACTAGCTTCTCTGATGGCTTGGGGGTACAACAGTGCACTCCTTGGGAGCTCGCACATCTGGAAAGGCAACATCAATGCTGAAAGGTATATACAGGTTTTTAGACCAAAGTGTGCTTCCATCTAGACAATGTGTTTTCGAGGGAAAGGCTTGTAAGAGAATGCTAAACTGCATACTACTGCAAACTGCAAAACATTTAACACGTTTGAAATGAAAAATAAAGACTCAGGGCTATCGGGCAGCTAGAATCCTATAACAGACAAGAGTGGGACAACATTTCTCTCTCACAAGTCAAGCAGAATCATCTGTTTTTGTTTTTTTTCTGCAGGTCCGGCATATCCTGTGTGAAAAACATGGAAAATGCATGGAAGCAATGGAGAAACTGAAGGCTGGAGTTCGTTTCAGTGAAGTAGCCACACAGTATAGTGAAGACAAAGCCAGACAAGGAGTAAGCGCTTGCACTCGTAATCAGATGTGCGGTGTTAGTTTCCCTTTATTGACACTCTCAGTTTGTTTATAATGTTTAACTGAAATCATCCCAGTCAGAAGTAACGTAACCATGGAAAATTTGTCATATGATTCCTTAGTTATCGTATTACAAAGTACGTGGCCTAGATGAGGTCATTGTTGAGAGTTTTTCTTGGCTCTGGCAGAAATCTATCAATTTTAGTCCTTTCTCTTAACCATTTGATAATTGACATTTGGATTATATTAGAGCAAACAAAATCTAATAATCTAATCTAATCTAAACTAATAGAAATGTTTACAGATTGCTTTATTACACTGCTGTTTATCTTTCTGTGTGTCACAAAGTCCTGTGAGGGAAAACCTGACTGTTTTATAGGATGTGTAATGTTTAGCATCACAGATAATGAGTTTCAATGGCTGACCATCCCACCACAACATCTACACTGATGTATGGAATATGATGAAGAGTTGCTGCAAACAAGCTTTTGTTTCACACCCCTTTTTTAAAAAAAATGTTTATTTTTGTTTGTCAAAATATCAGTTTGCCTCTTCAGTACAGCATCAGCATGGTCTTTATTTACACATTTCCCCAGATGCATATCATGTGATCTCTTCACGACTTTTATGTTTGTTTGTCACAGGGTGATCTGGGGTGGATGACGCGAGGATCGATGGTCGGACCTTTCCAGGATGCAGCATTCGCCCTCCCTGTCAGCTCCATGGATAAACCAGTCTACACAGACCCTCCTGTCAAGACAAAATTTGGGTACCACATCATTATGATAGAGGGGAAAAAGTAACTCGGGCCAGTTCAACACTTGAAATCAAGACAAGTAAATTCCCCAATGTGCTATATTCTTAAACTTCTGATGATTTTCTTATATTTTTCAAAACACATGAGAATAAAAAAAAAACATTGATGTAGAATTTTGTCAGATTTGTCTGTGACAAATGTGCTTGCCATACTGAAAATTTAACTTGAGGGAGAAGATATGCATTTATGTAATAAAGAAATTTACTGGTATGACTGAGAGGGTATAACAAGACTGCTAAAAGTTAGACTCATTACTGAAAAAGATCTAATGCCTTATTATCTTTTAGAAAAGGGGATTTTTTTTTCTTTAATGTGATGTCTTTTAATTCTTCGCTTCCATAAATAAAATTACCATAGTAAAAAAGGAAATTCTTCAGTGGGTGTGAATATTGGATGATTGAGTGTTAATATAGGAGTTTCTATTATTGTGTATCCTGAAGAAGAGTTTCATTATAGAGAACATTTTAATTATAGAGAATGTCACATGAATTAGAAATCATCAGAATTGTGTAAAAATGTATAAAAGATGCATGCTAAAACACGAACCCTTGAAGCAGAGTTATTACTGTACTGCACATCAGTAGTGTATATGGATGGACAGTCTGGTAGACTCCCACCTTATCATCAAGAGTTGGACTGCATGCTAAATCTCAAGTGAACAGACTGTAAATATATGATATACAGTCCAGGGTGTTTCTTGGCTCAAAACAGGCTGTAAATTTTCTTGGGTTTTTCAGAAGGATAGGAGGCAGAGGTTCACCAATCTTCAAAAGACTTTACAAATCATTGAACAGTTTCAGCAAAAAAAAAATCCTCATTGTAAAACTGTAAAGACTTTGAATATTTTATCATCTGCCGTGCATAATAAGGTCTTAAAAATCAAAGAATCTGGAAAATCTCTGTGCAAAGAACAAGGTTGAAAATCAGTATGGGATAGCCATTATCTTTAAGCTCTGCATCGACACTACATTATAAACAAGCATGATCATTAGATGGAAATTACTGCATGACCTCAAGAACACTTTCAGAAATCACTGTCTCTGAACACAGTTCACTGTGCCATGCACAAATGAAGGTTAAAGCTCAATCATTCAAAGAAGAACCATATGTGAACATGATCCGGAGACAGCACATTCTTCATTGTGCTAAATTACATTTTAAATGGCAAAGCAGAAAGCTGTTCTCTGATGAATTGAAATTTCAAGTTTCTTTTGGAAAACATGGATCCGGCGTCCTCCAGACTAAGGAGAAGAGCGACCATCTGACTTGTTATTGTGCATTAGTGCATATGGAATTGGCTGAGTTATTACTGTACTGCACATCAGTGGTGTATGTTGATGAAGAAGTCAGTGAATTTTAGTATTTTATAAACAAATAAATGGAATAAAGCTTGAGTAAATGAACATTTTTGTACTTTTGATTGGTTTTTTGCTTTTCCTTTTAATGGAAAACAAAACTTCTTTCATGGGTGCCATAATGAGGGGCTCAAATACATCCAAACCGCTAGGCGGCAGCAGCCCGCGCAGCTCGCGCCTGCACGGCTGGAATCAGGAAAAGACAGTTGACGTTGTTAGGCCTTGCTAGATGATTGGCGAGGTAAGATGGCGGCGCCAGAGGAGCCAGAATTATCCCAGGCGCAGACTGAAAAACTCCTCCAATTTCAGGTAGACAGTTGATATTCCGCCTCAACTCGTGTCCGTTTGAGACCTCGTGTGGCGATGCTCTGTCGTCGATAGTAACAGGGTGTGAACGTAGTGTGGCCCGCATGTTTCAACGCTTTTTTGCACAGTCAACTTCGATAACGTTACCCCCAGCCCTCACCCGTCAACTTGAGTCAGAGCTAACGTTAGCGAAGCTAGCGAACACTAGCTAGGCTGGCTAACAAGTTAGCAGACTTGAAACGTTTATATGTTTGTCGCGCGGCTCTCACGCGGGTATAAACACTCCAGCTAGGTCAGTCCGTTCCACCATTACCTGGTGTTTAATGTAATTTTTGACTCAACGTCAACTTGGGCTGAGGCTAGCTTTTCATTGACGCTCCCTACATAACACTTGCTGAGTTAACATTAGCACAGCTGCCACTGAAGTTTCTGAGCCACAAAATAGTTGTAGCTACGCGAAGTCACTCTGTCATTATATGATAACAAACCAAATACATGCGATATTGCTCCATCTCCATTTGTAGCCTGCTCTAGCTTTCTTTGGCCGTTGGTAAGCTAACTGTTGGAACCACTTGAATTAACATTACATACCATCGTGCTTTGTTCTCTAGATGATTTATCTTGTTTTCGAGGTCAAATTCCTCTCCAGACCCCGTTAAAGGACACTAAATAAGATAGGCGATTCAGACTATTATTGTGTCATTGTTGCTCATACTTAATGAAGAATTTGTGAGAGACAATCCAAGCATAGAGACGACAATTTTCTTCTTTTATAGTCCACCTATGGTCTTTTTAATATTTCGGGTTTTTTCTGTTTGTTTGTTGTTGTTTTTTAATAGGATTTAACCGGTTTGGAATCAATGGACCAATGTCGTCGAACATTAGAGCAACACAATTGGAACATAGAGGTACAGGAGACATGCTTTTTTATGATTTTCTATTGACTTAATATACATATGACTACTGAAATAAGAACAACTGGCTTAAACATTTGTTTATTTCAGGCTGCAGTACAAGACAGGCTTAACGAGCAGGAAGGAGTGCCCAGTGTGTTTAACCCTCCACCATCCAGACCACTTCAGGTCAATACAGCAGATCATAGAGTATATAGTTACATCGTGTCAAGGCCACAACCCAGGGTAGGTCTGGAGACTGGTATCTATTGTTTCACTATACAAAAATGGCATACTAGATTCTTTTGAACTCTTGCACATACCTCACCTGTTTCTCTTGGAAATAGTGCTACTTATATGCTGTGTGTAATAATACGTATGTAACCTTTAAGTGTCTTTGAACAAATGTTCAGTCTAAGTGATTTTGTAGTTTTTAGTTGTGTTTTATAGTTAAAAAGATAGAGAATCTCTCATTTTGGCAATGTTTAAGGTGTGATGGATTGCACTGGTGTTTCTTTTCAGGGGTTACTAGGATGGAGTTACTATTTGATAATGCTACCATTCAGATTTACATATTACACACTTCTGGACATATTCAGGTAATTAGAGCCTTTAGGTTTTTTACTCACAGTTGCTGCATAAAGCAAAATTCCTGATTGCAACTATTATATAAAATGTTTTTTGTTCCAAGGCTCGCCCTGCGGTTCATCAGGCCTGATCCTCGTGGTCGTGTGACAGACCCCGTTGGAGACGTTGTGTCTTTCATTCATAGTTTTGAGGAGAAGTATGGGCAGGCACACCCTGTCTTTTACCAGGGAACATACAGCCAGGTGAGAACATGAATATGGATGATAAAAGTATATTTCCGTTTCTGAAGTGATGTTAAGACAGCTTAAAAGATAAAACCGCCTTTGCTTATTGTGATACTTGTAGGCACTGAACGATGCCAAAAGGGAGCTCCGCTACCTATTAGTGTACCTTCACGGAGACAATCATCAAGACACTGACGAGTTTTGCCGGTATAGTTTTTTTTTTATGCCCACATCACCTGTAGCCACTATAGGTCCCATACTGCCTGATGCATGTGTTGTACAGTTGCTGGTGTACAGGTACATCTGCTTGCTTTTTGCTGCATGATGTAAAGACACATCCTTTCTTTATTAACAATTAATTAACAATTAATTTGTTCTAAGCATATACACATGAAAAACATGTTTTTATGGTCCTGATTTGTCACATTCCAGCTCCACATTATGTACTGAAGAGGTCATTACCTTCCTCAACACACGAATGCTCTTTTGGG